>NC_091866.1:8449307-8541807 GCF_019399895.1 Cardiocondyla obscurior
ATCATCATATCGTTAGAAAGTTGCGCGCAACGCAGAAACTTTCATAAGCTCGATTAAAATCGGTGGGCAGGGTTACGTGCCTAGCGGCGCGATAAGTCTTCTAGAGAAAAAGATAAAAAAGAAAAAAAAAGAAAGAAAGAAAAAAAACACCATCAGGGATGTTCACGGCACGCGCACAATAACGCGAAAAACATAAAACATTCGTAGGCCTTAGAATAGACGCTAATGGACGAATTGCTAAATCCGCACTTTCACTTTGTACAATCTATTATGCACGCGACGAGGCTTTTTAGTTTAACTCCGCGTGAATGCGGCTTAATTACACGATATCGCGAATTCTCGCAATTCGTTTCCCGTCCCGAATCGCTTGCCGTCGCGTTCGACAAGACAGACGCGTACGCTTTAAGATTTTGACATCCAGCCTGTACGTGACGAACGTCAGTTTTAAGCCGCGGACAAAAGCGGAAGGTGAAGTTTACGAAGAATGAAACCGAGCCTCGACAAAAGGGGAAACTATTCTCGTCACAATCGCTCGTATTTCCTTTGAAATTTTCGGTCGGAACGCAGGTCGTCCCCGTTCGCCGTAAGCCGCGTGGAAGAAGGTGGAAACGCGATTTCTGAAAAAGATCGGCGCACGCGAGCGGAATAGCGAGTATTCGTTCGCGTATACAAGGTGCGTACTAACGTGCGAGGGGACGGGACAAACGAACGGCCGCAAGAAACGCGGAAAAACGGAGGTTTCGCGAGGAAGCGTTTGCGTCATAGCCGGTCGCCGTAATAATTCACGATACCTTCGTCACGGTCGCTTTAGTCACGGGCAATTAAAACCCCATTACATGGCGATTACAGAAGTCGCGGGAGGAAAACGTTCGGGCCGCGGACTTACACAAAAAAAAAAAAGACTCCCCATTCTCATGCGTATGCATAACCGGAACTGCGGGTAATGCCCGGAGTCCCTCGCCCGCGCATCGTACCTTACATATGTAGAATATTAATTCCCGTCATTCGTATGCGGTGCGCGCAATATCGCTGCGAATGCGCGTAGCCGTGGAATGTCGCAGGTGCAAGTCACTCAAGAAAGTGCATTATGGACTTGCGCGCGACAGCGGACATGAATAAATTATATTCCGCGTCGCTCTCGTACCTGGCAGCTAACACGAATCATCGTTCGTAATTACGTGAAAATCCCCGGGATTTTGCAAAATCGGAGAGTAAAATTGAGGCTGGAGTCGAGAACGCGCGGAGAAAGTTCGAGGAGACGAGTGGGCTAACTGTAGCGAAAACGTTTAGCTTGTGCCGAAATGTATGTTGAAAGAGACCAAGGAAACAATACCGAGCGGTAAAGCTGCAACGATATTTTAGCGGTAAATTATCCCATTCGCTGCGATATGTCTCGTCTTCCGCGGTACCGCGTTTACTGTTCGTTACGGCCTCGAAGACAACCCCGAGACGATGACGACGTTTCGCAAGTAACATAACAGAGCGCGTGCAGCTTTGCCATTCCGCCCACGTTTCGCGACACACAGAGCCGCTCATCTGAAAGATAAACACCGGTGGCGACACACCGGTATGCCACGCGAGATAATCATCGTCATAAATTCATCATCGTCATCATTGTCCGAGACGCCTGGATTGTAATCACTCATTAGTTTGCGCGATTCACGACTAGCGTATCACTGTCGGGATTGTCACTTCTCGCGAGACAGTAAAAATGATAAAGACAAGAGGGGAGGAGATAGTGAAATACGTTTCACTCCGACATTCCTGAACGCGAATCGCCGATGAGGAACGAGAATGCGAGAACAGCGTTGCACGAATTTTTTTTAATAATTAAAGTCGCACGAATAGTTTTAAATAAACTTAAAAGAAAATTTTTTTTTTTTACGATCTCAAAATAATGACAACGATTTTTCAAACTTCAGGATTATGCACCGAGTCGTTGTGTTAAGCGGTAATTTATTTTCATTAAGTATGCGGACGGAGGGAACGTTGTCTACACCTGATTTCCGATACTGATAGAGAAAAGGTTTTCCTCTCGGCAACGTGAAACGCATACGTACCGTTCGCGCGGACTGACGACATGTAAAGGAAAACGAAGAAACGGATTTAGTGCGCGAGGTATTGTGGAAAGGTACTGCCCGGCGATGTCGTCGAGTGGTGAATTTTCAACGCTGTCGAGCGGCGAGGCGACCGGAACCGGCGACGACTCGTTGCCGAGCTCGAGAGAGGCGACCGCCGAGGCCGCGGGTTCCGGCGGCGGTTTCATGTCGCTGCGCGAGTTCCTGGACAGATTCTCACTGCCAAGGGTGGTCAGGGTCGAAGGTGCCGGTGGAAGGCCGATACTGCTGTACAAGCAGCAGCAGAGATCGCTCAGAGTCACGGCTACGCTGCTGATGCATCGTTACCGTCACGACGTCAAAGTGGGACCGGAAATAGTCATCCCGGAAGGCTATCCCGGTGAGTACTATCTCAAATATTACGCTATTACGTTAGCTTGTACTGTTGCGCCAGCTTACTTGCGAAACATCGAACGTCGGTGAACGTAAAAATGCACCGTGCAACGCGAGGGGACTCCGTTCGACGGGTATTACTCAATATACAGAAATACACATAGGCGCCTTTGCGCGTAATCTACATAGAAACGTTTCAATTTTCTCGGGTGCGGTGCATCCACACACGTTGCATCTGCCACGCCGGCAACAACGATTTCTCACGGCCGTAATCGCGCTCGCGAGTGTGTTAGCGTGCACTCCCGGCGCCGGTTCATAGCTCTCGCTGGCAAGAAGCACGTACGGTACGTACGAGCGAGCGAGCGAGCGAGCGAGCGAGCGAAACGAACATCGGCCTATAAATAGTGAAGGAAAGTATGAGGTAACGCGGCAGAGCGTATCGCGAATTATAATTTAATATCGTCCTGGCTTGTAATACTCGCGAGTACGTTCGCGATAATGTCTATGCGCGCAAAACATACGCGAATGTACGAATCTTACAATGATTTCCCGACGCATCAGCCGAGCGAACGAAATGGACAGCGAGCGCAGAAAGGAAAAGAGAGAAAGAGAGAGGGAGGTGAAAACCTAATAGCTGAGAGAAAAGGAAAGACCGAGGAAAACGCGTTAACGTATTATTCAGTTACTCCGGGCGCGGGTAGGTGGTCAGTGACTTACGGCCGTGAATAATACCCCGCTCATATCAAACATAACGCCTGACAATACTTCTTCTTTTTGTTAATTTTTCTATTTTTATTTCAATGAGCCCAACATAAATTACAAATGTACGGACGTCGGATTGGCGTGGGACGAGATTACGTCGACGAGCGCAGCGAAAACTCCGCTCGCTCGCGCGAGATAGAACAGCGAAAGTCGAGGGACCCGCTTGGCAAAAACGATCCGACAACAAACAGCCGCGCGGGAGAAAACGAAGACCTCGAACGTTGTGAGATGCAGACCGATGCAGCCCAATTAGTCACCGTTAGAATTGGTCGCCTTAACGTAGGCCGATATCGGTTGCACTTGGGCACAATCGTCCGCTAACGAAGTCCCACCCTTAATCCCGATGTAACTTCGCGCGATTCGCGTCAAGGTATCGCTCGGTGCCAGCGGATTAAATAACTCCAAACGATCGTGAATGCACGCGAGCGCTTGATCGAGCGCGGGATTACGCGATGTTATAATCAGCCGCGTAAGAACGACTTTTCGTTTTCCGTCGCGAAGAAACTACCCTCGCTGCTAATCGATAATAAATATTTGCATACGCAGAGAAGGCACGATTTGAGAGTGGGTTTAAAGCTACGCTTCCGTCGTCGTTCTGTTATTATCGAAATTTTACGCAAGCGGAATGGACGCGTGACGTTGCAACCTCTGGTATTACTTGGCGCAGTTCTAATACTTTTCGAGAAGACGACTTCCGCGAGCGAAGCCACGACCAAACCCCTTTGACCTTTTGTTCGGGACCGTTTTCTTTCACATCGTGCCGGATTGTCTGTTAACTGCTCATAGTTGCTTTATGCGCTCGTTCCGAGCGGAGCGACAAAAAAAAAAGTGAAAACGGACGTAACTTTAGAGACGGGTGAATCTATCGTGAAAGCGCGATCGTGACTTTACTTAAATATAAAAGAGTCGTTTAAAAAGGGAAAAAAAAAACAGAAAAAAAAGAAGAAAAATATTGAATTTGCGTAATTCACGACGATTTGAACGAAATTACAATTTTATCAACTTACGAAATAATATTGTACTCTTCGTAAAAAAATCTCATTTAAGCTTCTTACTTTTCCGTTTCTCAAATTATATAAAAATAATTGTGATATTAATTATACGCGGCTAATTAAGAATACACGAACCGACGCGTAATTTGATAACGTAATTCAAATATACTTTTTTAAGAAACTAGTTCCCACCGGCGCGGTTCTTTTTCCACGGACTTCATCAGACGATGTTACGTTTGAGTGCTTTAGTTACGCGGACTAAACGAGTTTATGAGGCTCGAAGCTACCTTTGCATGATAATTAAACACGTCTCGATAAATAACAAAGAACAACGTGCCCCATCACCAATACTCCGCAGCGGCTTCGCGGCTGGAAGCCATTCGTCATGACCGAGCGATTACAGCCTCGAGCGCGATTTAAGTCACTCGGAGTGTCGGAGTTCAGTAGTGGGTGAAGAAGGAACGCGGTGGATGCTGAAGCGTTATTGGGCGGAAGTGGTGGCTTGCGTTTTGCGCCTTCTCTATGCATAACCCTTTGATTTATAGCCAGAAATACGTCACAAACGCGCGCAAACGCCCGTATATAAGTACACGTAGACCGCAGGCACGGGGAGGATTCTCTCGGAACTCGCGCCGCGCATCCCGGCGATGCTGCCTCCCTCGATCATTCTCTCGCCCGTTTTTCCTCTCAACCTGCACC
This sequence comes from Cardiocondyla obscurior, assembly GCF_019399895.1. Taxonomy (NCBI): domain Eukaryota; kingdom Metazoa; phylum Arthropoda; class Insecta; order Hymenoptera; family Formicidae; genus Cardiocondyla; species Cardiocondyla obscurior. Next base: position 8,454,211 of record NC_091866.1, read on the forward strand.
GGCTTCTTCCGCGCGCTTCCGAGATTTGCATAAACCTCGGAAACGCGAGGGAGGCGCGAAATCGAAAGTTCACCATCCCGCCGGTATTAACTACGTGGGGCGTATTCCTAGTGCCTTTTACGACCGCGAGCCGCGGGCCCGAGAGAATTCCCGGGCGCGAGGCGATCGCTTCTTGGACGGCGCGAGGATGCCGACGCCGCGCGCCGGCATCGAGGTCAACGTGGAAGGCGCACGCAGTTTATGGCGAATAAAATCGAAGCGATTTCCGATTTTATTTCCGCCGTATATATACAATATTATATACCTATAGAAATAATAACGATCGGAGGAGAGGCGCCGCAATCGGATCTCGCGCGCGGAGCATCTGCGAGCCGCGACTTTTAATTTCCTGCCAGTTTTGCGAGCGCGGCTTCGTGAGAACAACGCTCTCGAGGTGTAGAAAATATTTTACGGGCCCCGGCCCGTATTAATCGGGCGTTAATCTCTCGCGTATAAGCCCAGCAGATCTCAGGTATCATCGAGCAAAAGTGCTTGGCGCTGAATGCACCTGAACACGCGCGCGGCAGGAGGGAGAGCAGCCGCCGGGGTTTTTATCAATTAACGTATTAATGGATAGCGAGGAACGCGGGCTTCCGCAATTGCCGAGGCATCGCGATGGGATACGACGGCCGTGAAAAACTTAACGGAGCATTAATTGTCGTTTACCTGTGCCTCGCATTAGTGTCCCTCGATAACCGCATCGCGCGGCTATTGAAAATACTCGCTGGCTACTTTCACGATTTCTGTACGCGGTCGATACGCTAAATATACAACTGTACCGGTTTACATAGACTCTCATCACGCAAATACATGAATGTATCGAAAGAAACGAGTTAATAAAAAATATATGTACCTTAACGTATCTCTTATTTGTAAAATCCTTTTTTTTTTTTTTTTCTTCCATAGAGATTTTTAATTTGAATCGTTTATTACGAATGGACGTAGGTAATAAATGCATTAGTATATTAATCACGTCGACAGTGGGATGTATTTCAAGGTTCGGTTGTCACGTTTACGTTTCAAGAATTACCGCTCGATTTTCTCAATAGCGCAATCGTCGGCTTGTGCGTGGCAATCAAACGCGCGCGACGTATCTATACGGCCTATTCCTTTTCAAACCGGTGTTTACACTTGTACCTTGAACCGCCTTGATACACAAGCTGCATTTCAATGTTGTTACGTCGCGCCGTATCGCGAAACGCCGATGACGTTGTCGATAAATATCGCGGGGCGCAATAACGAGCGATTAAAATTGCGAGGTAACAAAGCGAGTGGATTAAGAGTGAATTATAAGAGCGTATTTAAAGTGGCCACAAATACTAAAAGTTGCGACGTCCGCCTCATGAATCTCGTAAAACATTGCGGGGGTATTAAAGCGCTGTCTTCGTAGCGATTATGATAATTAAAATTATAATCTGAACACGCAGCGACATAAACCATTTGCGGTGCTGACCGTCGGATAATAGTATATCATTTAGAAAAGATATCGCAATAATTCACGGCGGTGGTCACTCTTCCGCAAAAAAAAAAAAAAAAATTAAAAAAAAATGCAGAGGTGAATTTTTCTTTCCCCCGAAAGTCGACAGGTAAAGTGAATATATTATTTTGAAAGCGAGAAAATCTCTGATCGTAAACTTGCCGTTATCTTTCGCGAGGTAACTGTTAAGGCGTCGTTCGATCGCGCAGAAAACTGCGGCGGAATAATATAATTGAAATTGCGATAATACCGGCGAGTTAAAGTGTGCGCGGAATATTCGTTGTCTTTTTAACGAGATAATGCATCCGCGAGATATCGAGGTACTCCACACATTCGCGCGCCTAACACGAATCGGAGCTCCGTCCTTCGGATGCAAATTGTAGACTGAGGATCGCGCGGCAAAGTGCTTATCGGGGTAAGACTAATGCGGAATATATTATACACAAGCGACAATTAACGCGCCAAGCTTTTTTGCTATTTGTCTAACAATCGCATCTGGTATTTAAAAAGAATATACGATTACGTATGCATTTTGTAAAGAAACCCGTATTTCGCTTTCAAGTAATAGAATTTGCGTGAAGTGTATTTTTCGTAACTCTTTCTGTAAGGAGTTATCGGAGAAAAATTTTCAAGATAAATAGCCGCACTCTTCGCCGACACAGCGCCATTGTGCTTATTGTACGTCGTTCTTCGTTCGAGGCGCGAAAAAGAGGCTTTTCTGCGTGAATTCTCGCGTGTGAGAGGCACTGTATTAGCGCGCGGCAACGTCCACCAACATGAGACTTATGGTCGCCGTTCGGTAAATGAATTATTGTGTCGGGCACACATTGCAGGAGGCGCGGCGGCGTTGTGCAACGCGAAAAGAAGGCCATTCCCGGCTTCTTAGAATTTTACAATTCCGCGCGGACCCGTCTCCGCCGTGACAGCGCGCAGCAGCCTTTCATAACCGATTTTAATAGCCACGCCCAAGAAATTTCCAAGTCCTATCGTCCCCATCGATACACGAGACCGATTCCCGGTATCGAAAACAACCTGGGTCTGCCGCAATATTTTCGACATCGGAAAGTCCGCTTGCAAAACTTTATCTACCTGAATTCCGGACGCGAATAATCGGATGAAGTCTAAAAAATCGACAAGTGGGTCGTGGAAGCTGCCCCCGGGGAAAAACGAAGGACTTTCTTCCCGTTCTCGCGAAAACTTTCAAGCGAGTGGTTGCCTCAAACTTTTAACTCGGCATCGAATATCCGCGACTTCCATTAACCAAGGATTCAGATCGGAACATGATAGCGCACGTAACAAATCTTTCTTCCTCTATTCTCGTTACGCGAATTGTGTGTTTGTGAGAAGGCTCCCTGAAGAACAGCTTCCGGCGAATCAAGTATTCGATCGCGGCTTAATATCACGTGCTTCTACTGTGAAATTGGAGTAATCTTCCTCGCAACGGGAAGAAGAATCAAAGTGGACTCTACGTACATCTCGCAGATTGATATTCTAGTGAGAAAAAACTACGCCACCGCTGTAGATGAACGATTTTAAGACCATTTTTTTTAATAAAAAAATAATTTCGTATTTTAACAATTTATTTAATTAGACACGAATATTTTCTTTGTAAATTTTTACAAATTTAATTCGAGAGCAATGTGTAACGTAATAAAAAAAATATTCCGTTATTAAATTAATAGCGATCTTTCGTAATAGTTTGATTCGCCTACCGTTGCGTCGAAATTGTTCAGGAAAAATGCCGCCAAGCGTGAAATTGATATTACTTATGGTAATCGATGCGCAGTTCCCGCACGAGCGTTCATGCCACAGACACACGTTCCACAAATTGCACTAATATTTCAGACGCAGCGCCAAGGCCTGAGCGAAATACTTGGCGCATAATTTCTGTTAAGCGCCGGGGAAAGAAAAAAGCAAAAAAAAAACAGCAAAAAAAAACAGCAAAAAAAAAAGAAATAAAAAAGAACTCGCTTGCGCACGTGATAATGAACGAACCGGAGGAGCTCGGCTTAAGAAAATCGTGTGGGTTTCTATTGACCCCGCGAAGGCGCGCGTGCACATCGTCTCGAGATTACTACCCTTACGCGATCCCGCCACCGTAAAGGGCTCGAACGAGCGCTCGCGTACGGGACACCCTGTGTAATCCCCGACGATAATTCTCAACGCTGGTCGGTGTTACAGCCGCGGTATTCGCCGCAGATGTAAATACCCGCGAGCACCCGGGAGCCCCGCGGGTATTAAACATACGTTCCCCGGGTAGTCGACAAATTGCTCGCATGAACCAGAATAATTAGCATCCCTAGCCTCCGGTGGTGTATGCCTACTCGTTTTCTTTCGTTCTCTCCCGTCCCGTTTCCCATTTCGTCCTTGCGTATCCACCTCTCTTTTCCCTTCCCCGCCTCCCCCGGGTCTTACCGACAACTCTTATGCCGCTCGAATCCGAATAGCGCGGTCTCCGAGCACCGAGGAATACCCAGAACGACCGTTTCTCTCCGTCTCGCGTTCGCCCGCCCAACGCAGCTTCTTTTCTCTCCGTCCGTCTCATTGTGCCGACGCAATTGCGTACCGTGGCTGCGTTTAATCAGACCCCGGCCTGACTTGATGCGCGCCGTACCGCCCGGTCCCCAGCGTGCGTGTCGGCTGCTTAAGAATGTAATTTAATATGCGACGTTACTGCGGGCCCCGCCGTGTCATATTTATAGGTATTTATGCATCAGCTTCGCGGGCACGTTTGAGCCGCGCGCTGTGCGCGAGCTCATTGAAATTGCTTCCCGAGGAGGAGGTATTGCCGTACACGTACTCCAGACTCTCTCGTACGGTCCCGTCCGCGTAGGTGGGAGGAATTTATCGTTGTTTATCGTCGGTTTAGCCCTACGCACCGCGCCGATTCTCAACCGCGACGTTTCGCGCAGCTACGACGAAGAGGGAAAGGAAAAAAAGAGAGAAAGAGGCGCATCCGCAGCTACACCTGCTGTTAACATAATTTATTCCGGCCCGCCGCTCGCTGCGCTCGTCAACCTTATACATCAATCTCGAATACGTTTTTTCAACGAACGCCTAGTCGCGATCCCTGGTTTACTCTCGGTCTCGCTTCGCGTGATGTATGCCGGGACCTCGCGTATTTCTCAAACCCTTCGCAGAGATTCTCCGCTGCGCGTATACATGCACGGCGCGGCAGGCGTTGTCTCGCGGAGACTGGCATTGAAAATTAGCATGTAAAATGAACGCGCGTGAGTCAATTCTTTATAACCCCATTAGCGTGACATACTACGATTGTGGGTCACGTCGCGTGCGCGCGATAATCAATTATTAACCTACTTAACGATTCGCGATAAAAAGTCGCGGTGAAATAGGCGGAATATCGTCTCGGAGATACGGAGGTGCATTTGATATCTTCGAATTTATCACGGCGCGCCGAAGGCGATGAATCCACGGCGGAATAATGCACGGCGTGAAATAAATCCGTACCGCAAGAACGTACGAGGCGATTATCTAACCACGTTTTCACAACTACGCGTATTATGTTTATAACGTGTAAAGCTGCACTTTGTTACTCCTCCGAGTTATAAATGAAAACGCGTTGTAATAAGCCGACTGTGTCATTATGTAACGCTAATATAATTTAGAAATCAATTCCGTGCCGGCCAGAAACTGGCATCGCCGCCTGTATCACACTTGATTTAGATTTCACTTCGACGTGATAGAGTAGAAATCGAATTTTTACTCGAGGCGCATAAGGTACGAGCCGTGTAAGTCGTTCGTCAGACACACGCGCGTGGAAATGACGGTGCAATTACGTTCCGCGAGACGGTTCGCGGTGTCGGGTCGCGAGACAAACCGGCGATCGAGCCGCGTTATTACCGCCTTCTCTTTTCTGGGACGACGGGGGCGTAAACGCGCATCGTATCGGCATCGATATATTACGTAAGACGATTAATCGATGCCCTGTTTCGTCGCCGCCATACGTACGAGGGTAGGCGTTCGAGAAGAACACACGTCGACGATACATTGTGCTTCGCGCGATGAATATTAAGCGCTTCGCAGCGGGCCACCTCGGCGCACCGAAAGTATCGGCAAGCTGTTAATATATCTACGCCGAGTATTACGATTTAAATAACAGATTTATTTCGCTATCTCGTCACTCGATATTTATACGCTCGTTGAAATACCGCGGTCACGGCACCTCCTCGGTTGCCGCCGCACGTTATTTATAAATCAACCTGTTTCCTCGTGTGCGCCGCCGAGGAATATAATTTTCCGCATTTTCCGCGCGTTTTCTCGAGAGAGCGGATCCACGGCGTCGACGTGCCGTCGCCGTCGGCGCAACGCCCTAATGACGCGCTCCGTGCATGAACGCCGTAATATTTCGCGATGCCGCGCGCGGTGCGTAATATCGTCAAAGTGTCGAACCCTGTCGGAGAGCATTGCGCTAAGAGGATCCTTCCCGTTAACTCGCGCGCGTCCACTCGCGAGATCTTTATTCGCCCCCGTTTATTTCTCCGCCCTGACAAATATCTATCCTGGCAATTTCACCTTTTAACGCCTACAACTATGTCATTTCTAAGAAGAAACCGTCTACGGCGGACGCTCAAGGACGTTACTACTCGCTTGTCAAAAGGCGGGATAGGCAATTTGTAGGTATCGTCAGCCGCGAAAGAAGAGGACGTTCGATTCGAGGCCGAGATTGCCGGCGGAGCCTCGAGGCGCGATCGTAACTCATAATTGATGAGCGGCACGTCGAGGATCCAGATCCGCCGCGGATCGGCGTTGCCCGAAAAAAAAAAAAAAAAAAAGTCCGAGAGTCGGTACCGAGAATAGCGCGCGTGCCCCCTTTGCCGGTGATGACTTTATAATGTCGTATCGAGGGGGCCCCAGCCGCAAGCAATTATTATCCGTTTCGGTCCGCACTTTTCCGCATCGGCACCGCGGCTCGACGCAACGCTAGCGGCGCGATGGCCTTAATTACAAGGACAGCGGCGAATTCCCGAGCGTACGTTGTCGTTGCACCGCGCGAGGGATTACGTTGCAAGTCGAGTCGCCTCACGTCCCACCCCCGGGAAAGAAAAAAGGGAGAAAATTTCGCAGAAAATTTAACAAGCTCGTCCCTCTCTTCAAAAATATAAGTAGACAAAAGTTGTACGGAATACATTTTGTTAATTAATTCAGAAAGTCCCTGCTATCGAGAGAAAACGACGTTATTATTATTAGGTAACATATCGTTCAGTATCGCATTTCACGTACCGCCGCGTGCAATCAAGTAGAATCAAGACCACAACTAACTCTAGCCGCCGACTTGTCGGGGAATAAAACACGCCCGTTAATACGATTAACTCGACGCACGCGGAAAAAGCATCCAGGCGCAGGAAATTTTATCTCACAATTAATCCGGATGTTGGAGTTGATTGGAAACTACTTACGAGTGCAAGAGGAAATTTAATTTAACATCCATTAAACGAGCTGTTTCTCAATCTTACGTTTACAGAAATGTTATAACGAGAAAATCGCCAATTTAATTATTTCAATTGTATTCCGCTCGGGCCTCAATTTAATTGAAAAAAAAAAATAATTTACTCATCGAGAGAAAAAAAAAGAAAAAAAAAAATTGGATTTTTCGACGAGATAGATCTTGACTTTGAAATACTCGGCAGCGAGTCGTTTCTAAGTCGCGGATACGGGCGGCGGTAATACCGATTTAATGTGATCGAACGAGTCCACCAGCGGTGTTGGCAACGCGGACGGGAGCGAGGCCGCCGCGGCTAACGTGATTACCGGTAGTAGGCCCGACCTGCACGAGGGACGAGTACGTGTGTACGCGAGCGCGTACTTAGCGCGGATGGGCGAACGGGTCCGGTGCACAGGCAACGGTGCCTCCGATCACGTAATCCGACTGATCGTTTCCGGTTTTGCCGGCGCGAACTCGCTTCCAGTATTATGACCACGCGAGATAATGTTAGACCATCTCCTCACGTCGGCTGTGCATGCGCTGATGATACGCCTGACTCACTATGCAGAGGCGAATCTGCACGGTTCACTTGTGACGATCATTCCGGAAAGATTGCCCGGAGAAGTTAAAAAAAAAAAAGGCAAAAAAAAAAAAATTTATTCACAAACCGCACATTCTTGAAAAGATTAACCTACTTTCGGGGAAAAATTATGTGCGACCGTAAGAGATTTATTCTGGCGTTATTATAGAACGATACGGAGTTAATTGATTCGTTTTGTCATTTAACGGCGTATACAATATTCATATATAATTTGCATAGAATAATTATAATCTGTAATTAATTAATCGTTTGTAGCTGTAAATTTTTATCATCGTCAAGACGTCAGATAATTAAATTTTATTCGTCTCGCTTCCTTTCAACCGTTTCCTCGCGAGAAGTATCGAATAAATAAAAATCCTACGAAGCGAGTTGAACGACGTGTTTAATTCCATCTTGCAAGAAGATTTCGGTGTATTAATTGTCGCGAAAAAAAAATTGCCGCGACCGAGCTTGGCGCATTCGGCGAGCGCGAAGAACTTTGCGCGATCATTCTTCAAGTAACCTATTCCGTCGAGAGCCGTAATTTAGAAATTATCCGTCGAATTGTCTCGGAGAAGGTCCGGCAACGTTTTCCAAGTCCTTCGAAATGCACCTCGTTAATAATTACCGTAAGTAATCCACGTCGGGGAGCTTTAATGCTTTTCGCTCGAGCAGCGCTCAATTCCTGATATTACGAGATCGCAAGGTCACGCCGCGCTTACAGGTAATAAGGGAAATGCACGGAGAGCCGCGATTCTTTCCGGCAAACCGGTCACGAGAATCCCCGAGGGAAATACACACCGCGCGTGCATTGTGCCGCGATGTCGGAACGGTGCACGGGCGCACGCGCGCGCATTCCTTCGAAAGCGAACAAAGTGCGGCGGTTAAAAGCGCTAACAATACTCGCATAGGTATGCCCGGCCATTCTATTATTCCATTAGCTATCTTCGATTTCGCGGGGGAACGCAACGGAGGTATATACCACCCGCCCGGCGGGCACGAGCGCCGGATTTTTAACGCGGCGCGCGAAAATTAGCCTCGCCTTAAATTTCGAGACACAGGAGTAGTCGCGGGAGTTTATTATACGAACAACATTGATGTAAATCACGCGGCATCTGCACGCGCGTATTAAAACTGCATCGCAAGCATCACCGGGGGATATAATGATGAAACGAACGTTTCGCGCGAAAGCGCAACGTCACGCGCGATAATAAAGTATAACTAAATTTAAATAAAATGAATAAAAATTAATTGTCGTAAGTGACGCGATAATCGAGCCGTCTGACGGCCGTGTGAATTCGTAGCTCCTTCGCCGGGACTTCCGCGAGAGGTTAAAAGAAATCGGCGCTCCGTCGGGCGTTAGCCGGCAGACGGCCGGCTTGATCGGGCTCGGCTCGGCTCCGAGGAAATCGAGAGTGGCCGCGGGACGAGAGAGCCGCCGGGACAAGGTCGTAATCCCCGCGGTTGGAAAGGAGAGAAAGCATTTAGCTCTCGATCCCGGTTGTCTCGGAACTCCACGAAAGTATATCGGCCGGTTGCGTAACCGCGTTCGAGATTGCCTCGGCGAACCCGACGGAGGAGGGGAATAGTCGGATCTGCTTTTTTGCACCGTCCCGACGCGAGTCCGCGAGCTAAATTTCGCGAGGACGCGCCCGGTTTCGATGCCTGGGTGAAAGATCTCGTAGAAAAATTTCTCGCGTCGCGCCCGTGACTCGGTTATTTCTCGTTGGTTGAATTTTGCGCAGGAGCGAGAGAAAAAGAAATAGAAACGGGAAGAGAAGAGAAGAGAAAGAGAGAGAGAGAGAGAAAAGGAGAGGGTCCGATGGTCGGTCCAGACGACTCGTTCTCCCGGTGCAAGCGTGGGATGTGAAGGTCGACGACCCGACATCGCGAGGATCTCGTCAAGGCCGCGCCGAGCGGTCGAGCGTCACGAATTTCGCGCGATTATGTGAACGATAGACGGGGTGTGCTCGGAGAGTATCGATGCCCCGCAGAGAAAAAGTTTGCGAACTAATTCCGAGACGAACGCGAACGTTAAAGAATACTTTTGTAAATAATTCCGCGTAATCAAGAAGAGACTCTCTCATGTCAGGCACTCGGTGCATCTCGCAGAATGCAGTGCTTCGATAAATTAATTATTCCATGAACCAACGTGTTTATCGTAATTATAAAAAAGAAAGAAAATTACAAAAAAAAATTGTTCAAAAAAATCTAGAATAAATTAAAATAATTTACTAATTATAAAGCGCGGCGTGAAACTTTGTTAGGCACAAATTATTTTCCCTGTTAATTAATATTTTATTTGTATGCGGACTCACCGTTTGCGTCAGCTGTGAAAGTTGCGTCGCATCTCCATCCTCGTCTCTCTCTCTGCGAACGGGTGATGGTGTCCAACAATAGGAGACATCTGGGGGTGCTCGTCGAATCCACGATTGACCTCTGGCGTCCACTTGCGATACGAGACTTCACGTTTCCATGCGAGGTTATACGCCGCGCAGCGTCTTTCGTTTTCCGCAGAGAAATGTTTCAACGAGTGGTTTCGTCCGAAATTCACTCGCGTAGCAGTAGCGCGCACACTTTTTACACTGGCACGTTGACGCGTCGTTGAAGAAAGAAACGCGATTGATTTCTAATTGTCTCGGGACCAGCTCGCTCTCGTTGCGTCGACGTGTCACTCTTCTTCCCGGAAACGGAAGTGGCGAAAAACATGGCGGAGGCTCATTTCCGCGAGGAATTACTAATTATCGCCGCGCGTGGCTCTGCCTCCAGGAAGGGGAACCGGCGAAGAACATGGCGGCTCATTTTCGGCGCCAAAGACGTCATCGTCGCGCACGGAGATACGCCGACTTGGGCGACCCGTCGTATTCCGATGTCTCACCCTCGATGAAAGGCCGTCGAACGACGCCGAGTCTTGACTTCCGGCCGAGATTCATCGTTTCCGCGACCCGCGCGAGAACCGAAGGTGAAACGGCCGGTCGAGCGCCGCGTATTCACTTGCACTTTCTTCAGAGTCTCCAAAGTCCGAAGCCGACGCACTGCGTCGATTCCGTTCGACGCTGCGGGACGAACGCGACGATATACCGTACCGCGTCGGAAAAATGGATCGCTCGCGACGAAATCCCCGATGCGATCGATCAATCGGACACGGAAGTGCACCGAGGCCAACTGCAGGATCAGCGTCGCGCAATAATCCGCAACGAACTGAACTCCCCCACCGAGTTAGCAACACGGAAGCACGCGATTGGTCGGCACGGTGTCGCGAGATTTGTGGGCGTTTTCGTAACCGAAATTTTACTAACACAACCGTCTTCGCGACGGACCTAATGTCCAAGTAGGAAAAAAAACATCTGAACGCTGGACGTAAACAGAAAGTTTTAGTCCGGCTATGTTTACATTCTGTACATCAGCTCGACCGTGCTCTTGCTAAGACGAGTATTTTGTACACGAAATAAAAAGATATCTACGATCTCGACCACGTTCGACACTTAATGCTAACGAAATACGTGAAATAAAACCTTGCAGCGATTTATTCGTGCGTCTAGCTTTAGATCTAAAAGCGTATTTAAGTCCTATTTAATATTTTACAAGCTAAAAAGACACCTTTCAATAATTAATTTTAATTAATTTACTTCTCTGAATTATTCGAAGCTTGACGGAAAAAATTAATCATATAAAAAATTATCCCAAAGTCGTACAGAAAAAAATAACCGACAATGCGTTTCAGGAAGAATATCTCGGAAGACTTTTCTTCCGTTTTCTCGCTTTTTTTTCTTTCTTTCTTTCTCTCTGAGTTTCTCTTTTTACTCACTATAATGCCGATCCTACCTCGATGGATAGATCAACTAGGAAGCTCCAGTACGCGAATTGCGTTTACGTGCGTAAATCTGCCAAGTCGTCCGCGATGCGTGCATAGAAAGGAAGAAAGTTCGCAATCTCGTTCCTCGGCTTCTTTGCCTTTCCCCTCATGCTGTTGCGCGTGATAACAAACGCGTGCGAACGTCCGGTATTCTTATTGTTAGCGAGCTCGCGACTCGTTAGCAACACTCCGTTATGACCTCTCGGTCGCTTTTTACACGCGCCATCTCGTTGTACTTGCAAATTAAAAATAAAAAAATTTATTTAAAAAAAAAAAAGATACGTAGAGATTTAATTCTTGTCGCATTCTCGCGGCCGAGTCTTTCGCTTGACTCGCTTTTGTACCGCGAGAGTAAATGAAATTTTAACGTAAATTGACACAGATTTGTACGCCGAGGGAAAGCGAAGAAGAGTGACTTCACAGAAACTCAGCGTGATGGGTCGAAGACGTCGTTCTACAAATATCGTGCAGGACGTGACGAAAAGCCCCGTCGAAGCCAATCGAACGCGCCGTTTATCATCAATTTGCGACACGTTGAATTTAGCGGGATGAAATTCCTGTGCGAATAACGGAGAAGGTGAAAATCGGGCCAACTGTCGATCACCGGCGACTAACAATCGCGTGATTGTATGATCAATACGACGAGACTGCAAATTCGAAAATCTCTCGGCATTTGAGCGGTTATTCGATCGATCTCGATAACGATCGCGTGCAGACACTTGCCGATAAAATTGTTAACGACTGCGTTTCTCCATCAGACGTCGTGATGCAAATCGAGTGGAAACGAAATGTAAAATGTAGACGACGGAGTCGAAAAAAAATGCGGAATTTTAGGCGCGCAAGTCCCGAAACGAAGATTATCGTCTTCCGACGTCGTGACGTCGCGACGCGTCGCCTCATCGACAGGCCAAGGAAAATGCTGCTAGCGAGGAAAAATGAAAGTGAAAGCGAAGATGTGGGCGATATTTTAAGAAGTACCGCGACGCGAGAATTCGCGATCCGCACGATAACCGATCTTGCAAGCGTTACATAGTTCTGAGGAATAGCGAAGAGAAAGTGCGTTAAGTTATTATTAAAAAAATGTACGCGGTAACAAATCTTTTCGAATAATTAATTTGACTTACCTACCATACGCGTATTAAACTCGATGAATAAAAAAAAAACCCCAGTAAAAAAGAACTCTGCGCGTAGAAAAAAAAAAAAAAATCCGTCGATCGTTATTTATTCTGATTCTTGTATTACGCGGGCGGCCGGACATTTACATACGAAATTGGCAATGGCATAAGGGCATGAATTTCCTCTCGCACGATCGAACGTGCGAGCTGGACGCGAGCAAAAAAAAAATAAAAAAAAAATTAAGGCCTGCCTTACGCAATTGTACGTTGAACTGTGGTCAGGAATCGGCCGTCTCTTCGTGTTGGCACGTTGACACGTATCATTTATGTATACCTCATCATGTTCACGGAAGATCGGCCTGCACGAGCAAGCGAGAGGTGAACGAGCGAGTAGTTTGCAAGGAAAAAAAAAAAAGAAAAAAAGACACTTGGCCCCGCCTCGCTCTTCTTTCCATTCACTCTGCCATCCGTCGTTTTGCACGTCACTCGCGGCCAAGAACGCGGCAAATTGAACGTGTCAGTCGCGATAGAATATACATATGTAGATCGGCGAGTCCGCGTGGCCGCAATTGAGAGCGAAATTCCACGCCGGCCAACTCTTACGGGAGCTTCGCGCACGCGAAAATCAATTCGGAGCGATTGAACGAGCGATGCTCGTTCGCTCGATAAGAAAATTTTAATTTGTGGACAACGAAGCGGTATATAATATGCTTGGGAAGTGCAAATTAAAATTCGTCCGCGATGCTTAGCAACCAGATTACGATCTCGCGGAATCGCTCCGGCAAAAATACGGCTAACGGTTGCAGCGGCCGTGGTCTATTATTACTTAATCAGCGGATCTGCTCCAGTTTACCAACATCGCGGCTGGCTTAACGTCGGTAAATCGAACACGGTAGCGTGAACAGGAATTCTCAATTGCAGACAGATAATTTCATGCATCGAGTGGCGCGGTAGCTACGCAGCTCAAAAGTCCCGGCGGGTCTAAACGAATTGTTCATCGAGCGTTGTAAATCGTGAAGCATATTCTATATGGTTATTACCATCTCGTTTGCGAAGGTAGAAGCTAACGACCATGACGTAATGCCTAGAAAATGATTGAGACAAGCGAGATGTTAATTGCGCGACAATATCCCGCGTTAAATCTCGAAACCTTTGCATAAGCTTTGCTCGCGATTATTACGATAACAATTGTAAAATCAAATGTCTATTTTCTAGAATAAAAAATTGACGTATTCAACCTAAAATAAAGTTTATTTGCATCCAGTTTTAAAAAAACCTAGTAATTGTTAGATAAAAAATTAAATTTATAAAAATAGCATTCTTGTAAAAGAAATATTGCGCGTTATCGCGTATGCATAGAAACTTGCTTTTAACTGCGCGTAACATGGCACGTGCTAGAAATAGCCGTACACACGTGCGTACGTAGGTATACATATATGCGACCAGAGGGCAACGATTACGCAACGTGAAAGTTGCCAATGGAATTCACTCTTACTTGGACGTTCGCCCTGACCTCCGCTCGTAATGAGAGTGATCTGAATACTCCAATGGCACGCATTCGGGAACGTATACGATTACCGACTTCTCTCTTTTCGAGAAATTAGCATACGAATATGATTATCGCGCCCGCTTATGAAATATTCAGATTAGTTGGACTCAGGAATTGTATTCCGTTGAAAAGATTGATCGACCGATAATATACGTGAGCACGGTCGCACGCTTAACTTTTATCTACAAGCCAAATTTTAAGCCAGATGAAACAAACGACAACTATGAATATTTAATCGAGACAGGCCGCAAAACACGTTCATCATTCACCGCGCATATAATTATTTTGTCAGATATTCCTAATGCGAGTCAATGTCGATGTCTCGTTTATAACCGTGGACCGTTAATGTTTTTCGTTAATCATCGAACCGGCGAACGTGGACGTGCGTGTGATCGACTTCTTCCTACGTATACCGTCCTTGAAATTTCTTTTTTTTTCTTTTTTTTTAACCCGCCGGAAATTGGTTATCGGCGCGCATAAGCCAACCTATGTAACATCGTTGTGAGAAGAGAATTTTTTTAATATCTACGCGGCGTCGATATTATCTCGGACCGCAAAGGATTAAACTTCGATCAAGATTACAGCCGGAGAAGCCTTGAGCGTCGATTCAACCCGCCGGACTTGTACGGCCCGATGCCGCGATGTGTTTGAGTAACGGTTTATACCGAACCATCAAGTTTCCGCGGCTGGCCATTCGTACGGTACCTATCTCTTGAATAACTTCGTAACCGCAATAGAGAGTTTTCCGCGTCTCTTAAAACGACAGGTGACACGAGCATGCGAGCTTTCCAATATACACCCTGATTTATTAACGCGCGTTCAATTACATTTACAAATAACGCAAAGCGCACGTTTGCGCCGCTCGCCGATAATCGAAGCCAGCGGGGTGAATAAAGTAAAGAAAGAAAATAAAAGAAGAAGGTGATAAGAAAATCTAGTAGCCTCGGAGATTCGTCCGCAGAAAAGTGGAGAGGAAGAGAAATTACGAAGGTGCCGACGGTAATGTTAATAAGATTATAAATCGTCCTAGTTTTCAGGCGATTAAGTCGAACGAGATTTACTGCTGTTTTCCGAACATCGGTAACGGAGTAGTAGGCGTAGACCGGAGACACGGTATGCCTAACGAGTGAAATCGAGGGCGAGATAGATTTCAAGCAGGACGACCGCGCCGTGAATGAATCGGCCTTTGATAATCGGTATAATAGTTATGTCCGCAATCGGTTTTCTCGCGGACGATACGCACGTCCCACGAGAAAACTTTGCCGGTCCGATCGGTATCGCGCCGCCTCACGGAAGTCGTTGAGATACGCAAAGGATAACTTTTCCGCGTGCGTTTTATCGTCTCTATCGCGCGGTGAAATCGTACACGACCGTAACTCTTGAATTAATGACAAGTATACCGCGATGATTGCGCGCTCAACGATTTCACGGTGACTGAACGTAAGTATCGATCGCGGAACGATTTACCATAATCCACATTTAGATTATCCGACGAAAATCCGAATTCAAAGCCGGCGCCGATAGTCGGCTGGGATGGCTCGTAGCTCGAGATGCTTTCTCTTAATTCCGCGCCGGTTAATTGGCACTCGTTAATTGGAACTTATCTTATCGCGCTTTCTACGTTTAACGTTTTGTAAGATTCTTTAACTCGCGCTTTTACATCTCGAAAACACGTCGCGAAAGTTTCGAGCGCGCGTGCATAATTGCACGTTCGGCGTCTCTCAAATTTGTCCCGGATGTATCGGCGGGGGAATACCAGCGCAAAGAAAATGGTAGAACCCAATTAGGCGAATGGAATTAATCGAAAATTTATCGCGCGCCGTGAGGCCGCGCGGCGCACGTTTTATCCCTTCGCCTTTCGAAAGAAGACGTTGCGATTTAATCTGACTATCGCGCGGTACGAAGGCCGATTAACGATAAATCCGAAATTGGCCGTAAATGTCCAGACGGCCGATAGCTGATAAAACATTCGCAATATCCGCTTGCGGAGAGGGACCGTATCGCGAAAAGGGCGGCACGGTCGTCTGGATTCGTGAGCAACAGGCTCTCATTGTGTAAATCAATTCGAAATGGCGGAAACGCGATGTATAAATCGCTTGCGAAACGATTCGACGATTTATACGCTCTTACTGTAAATACCGTGCCCCGAAGCGGGCACATTTATATTCGGCTATAAATTTCCCCGCGATCCACGTCGCGCCACAAATCGACGACGAATTACTGATTTAATCTGTACTCACGTGACGGTGATCCACGGTTTGCCATCCGAGTAATCTGCTTCATCGTTCTCGCACAGATAACTGAAAAAAAAAATATTACATTGATGAGTGAATTTATTAATATATATATATATATTTTTTTTTATTCATATAAATATATTAAATTTAAATTGATCGATTGAAAAAGTGGAGTAGAAAGAATGAGGTAATCTTAGACAGTTCACCACGACGAAAATCACGACTGAGCGTGATATAAAGACATAACTCGATCAATGTTATAGGTGATTTAAACTGCTTTTACAAAACTGGATCTTAGGATCTCGTTAGGCTGTTATAAACGTCGACGTTCGCTTCGAGACGCGGACAGACTGCTTTCGCGTTGACAAAGTAGATCAAATTGACATCGGGATTTCGCAAAAGGATTATTAGTTGGCCGCCGGTTTATTTTAACGACGCCGCCCGAACGTAGGTTTGTGAAACCAGCCGGTGAGTTTTTCTCCGCGCCGTGCGAAAGCGCGCTCCTTAAAGTGGAACGAGTTTCCACGCGGCGTGCGCGTGCGGTGGCGGCGCGACGCTTGTTACGTTTTGCGCGCGCGGAATGGAACCGAGAAGCGTTAACAAACGACCCAGCCGCCGTGAAACAATGTCACGTACGATCGGTAATCTGTGCCGCGTTATCCCGTCGTTATCCTTCTCCGAGAAAGCGAAATCATCCCCGCGCGTCACGTAGAATAAAATCTTTTACGCGTCGAGAAGCGCGTTTTCTATGAGAACGTAAAACGTTTACTTATGATTTTTTAATTTCTTTTTAAATAAAATAATTAACGATAATCTTTGTGTCGCAGGCTGGTTCTCGGTGGTCTCCAACAACAG
Organism: Cardiocondyla obscurior; assembly: GCF_019399895.1. Lineage (NCBI taxonomy): Eukaryota > Metazoa > Arthropoda > Insecta > Hymenoptera > Formicidae > Cardiocondyla > Cardiocondyla obscurior. The sequence continues at coordinate 8,471,362 of NC_091866.1, forward strand.
CGGTACCGGAAATGCCAGAGTGTACAGAAGAGTCGGCGCCTTGGTGCGCGCTGGAGTACCGGCGTTCTTGCTCGTGAAACCACTGCGGGCCTACACGTTGACGCACTCCAAAATGGGTGAGTGATTTTTTTTCTAACAATCCGCTCGTATTACTACACATGTCTCGTGTCACATCCCGTTGAGTTCATTATTGTACCCGGCAAGTCCGCATTTTCCTTGGGTCAACTGTCGTAGCCGCCGCGCTATCGCCCGCTGCGATCTGTCTGTGGAAATGCGGCCCACTGCGGATTGCACACCGCGATCCGCGGCAACCGGTTGCCTCGCCGACGATATTAGATCCTTTCCCGTGCGAGAAATTTCCTTTGTAATTCTTTGGGAAAGTAGCGTTCGAAGAAATGGCAATTGTGCGCCGAGTAGGCGAACGGTAGACCAAACTCATTTTTCGTCTGCTTAACGGTAACGAAAGGCCGTTAGTTTCGTTTTTTCTCTGGGTCGTCATTTAGACTCGATACCTTACGATTATTCGTACCGGTTCACAGATTCACGCCGCGTGAATAACAATATTTTCTCGATCTGGCTGCGCGAGTGTCGAGTACATGACTGCGTTCGGCGGAAGAGCTACTTTTGCAAATGCTGTAAAACTTCTAATTCCGTTCAGCGCGATGCTTTTAAATTCAATAAAAAATTAAAAGCACGCGGCAATCGAATTCGCGAGTTTCGCAACAGCTTTGCGAAGCAGCTTTGCCTGGTGAATGCATGTGTTTGGAGTGTGTTTAAACGTACGCGAGGCGAGGCTCGCGTCGCGACAAACGTATAACGTAATAGGCACGCGGCTTGGTGAAAGCCGTCCTCGTGAACGCGCGTGCATAAGCGGCCGCGAACGCATACGCGCGGATACAGCTCGCGGCGCGAGCATTATGCCATCGTAATGATTATGGTCACGGTGGAAAAGGAATCTTCGCGCGAGCGCATCTCTCTCAACTCCTCCTTTCGACGAGAGCCAAATAGGTCCCGTAAGTCCCGCGACGCCGTCGACTCGCGTCGGTGTCCGTTATCCGGCGTGTTTATTGTCGTTAATTGCTCGCCACCCCGCCTTTCGATCATACCTAAGCGTCGGTGCAACGGTACACGATCGATTGCATGAGATTCATATGGAAATTCGCCGGCGCGATCCTCGAACGTCAAGATAGTATCAAACGGTCGTCTTAGCTATTCGTGCTATTAAGTTAAATACGCACGGCATTATTAACGATTTAAAAACAAAATTAGCATTTTCGAAGGCTGCGCTTCTGCAGCGTCATGGAGTAGCGGAAGCTTTAGAATCTCGGAAAGTGCCAGTTGAATAGAAAGTGCCAATCATATTAAGCAACTGTATTAACGATTAAAAAAAAATTTTTTTAAATAAAGAAAAAACCAGGAGACAAAAGTCGCGAATTAAAAAATGTCAATTGCATTAAAGTTTCGCATGTCGAGTTTCGGATCAATTTTTTTCGCAGAGAACGGAAACCTGCGGGCTCATTACACGAAGACGACCGTGCGCGCCGGCGAGGTCTTGCGGCTGACGGCCGTTTTCCAGGACACTCGCCGGGCACCGGTGACGACCAGCGCGTCCGGAATGGTCCCGGAAGGCAAGTGCTCGAGATCGTCGGAGCGGGATCAGTACGCCCAGTGCTTGGACTCGCACGGACACGAGCTGTTCGCGCCGCTCTCGACTAGAGGCGAGTTCTACGCGACCTGCCAGAGCGGCAGCTTCGACACCGGTAGCGACGCGGTGCTCTACAGGGTTCATCAGCTCGCCAGAAGGGATCTGCCTTTGAGGGTAAATCTTATCGCGGCACTCCGAGATTAATTAATTAAAGCGATACGATCGCCGCGTGTATACGATCTGATCTCCAGGTGCGTCTAGTCGCCGGACCTTTACCTGTGCCGCTGCCACGAGATTACAGCGGCCTAATGCAATTGGAAAACGCGACCAGAGGGCCGATAGTTCTCGGATGCGCGGTACCGCTGATGCCCGAAAGACCCTTGCCTAACACCACCGTGCCGGAACTCTTGGAGCTCGTCGCCATCGGACCAACCGCGCCCCGGGTAAAAAGAGCACGACTGGGCTGCCCCTCCGAGGCAAGATTGCTCGCTTCGCCAAAAATGCAGCGATTACTTTCCGCTTGCAGGTAAGTCTTGACCGTACGGAAAAATATATTACTTGTGTGTGATATCAATATATTTCTTTTTTTTTTTTTTCTTTTTAATTAAATTTTTTAGATTTAATTTGAGAAAATATTTCTGCAAAGCATATAAATTTTATGTATTCAATTTTTAACGCGCTTCAGATTAACGCCTATTTTCTTTAATAATTGTACGTTTAATAATTTATTTGTATTTAACGTGTATGAGATAAATTAATTAAAACGGGAACGATTATATGCTGTGATATTGATATCGCTTTATAGAAGAGCCTTAGACCAAAGAGCGACCGAGCCTCGAGTCGCTCCACCAAAACCGACCTCCAACAATAGTCAACTGAAGGAGCTGCATTTGAAGGAGATTAAAGCGAAGCCAGATACAAAGCCGATACTGCAGAGCTTGAAAGAGGGTTTGGAGCACATCAAGAAGACGACGATTCGCGATCGAAGCAACAGTCGCAGCACCGGCAATAATCATAGCCTTCTCGACAGGATCTCGAGGATAGCGCAGGGTGGCAAGAGCAGAAACCCGGCGAAGAAATCGGCATCCTTCACGTTCGCCGTGCGACCGGAGATCGGTATGCGATCGCCGGAACGATATGCCAGTTTGGAGTCGGAAACGAATCTGATGCAGGCAACGCAGGCGTCGTCTAGATCGCAAGTGCAGCGTTCGATCTCGACCAGCGTCCTCGAGACCAGCAGCCCGGACATGGATCCCCCGTACTCCAAGGTGAGAGACAGCCTGACGCCGCTGCCACCCACCCCGCCCCCGAAACAGGAAGAGATCTACGCCGAAATTTGTGAGCCGGGCGGCGGCAATAATCCACCGCGAGATTTATCGCGAAACGAGAAGTCGCCGCTGCTAGGAGGAAACGGCACCAGGGAGCGGGATCGGGGCTACGTCAAGCTCGCGCTGTCCGAGATATCCGACGTGTCGGCGAGCACCGGCGACGACGAAGAGGGCATTTACAATACCGTTTGCTGAAAGCGCGCCTCTTTCCGCCGGGATGTACCGGACTATTCACGGGGAAAACGTTTGCGATTCTCAATAATTGACTCTAGAGTCGACCGGAACAAATGATGTGACGTGTACGTAAGTCAAGAGGTCGCGGGAACTCTTCGGCCGCAGTTGTGGATATCGATGGACGCTTACGAACGCGAGAAATATTGGCGGCACGTCTTGAAAAGATCGCTTGAGGATCTCGTTAAAGTGGTTGAGCCAGTATTGTCATAAATGTTTTTTCCTTTTTTTTTTTTTAGAGAAAGAGATGTAAAAATATAAGCGAGATTTTTTTAACCGACTGATAATCTATTCTTATTTTAAACAGCCGCCGATTATTCTGTTATTAAAAAGATAAGAGTGATATTAAAAACCGGGAGGTTAGCGAGCGGTTTTTCGGAAGAGACGGCGAAGGCGGTGTATCGATGGCATCCACGAACGAGTTGACGAGGGGATTTACAGCTCGGACCACCGTCAAGGAAATTGCTATGCCGACCATTTCTTTTGCCGCAGAGGACGCGAACGCGAACGTCCACCACGGGGTATTGCGCGGAATGATTTACAAGGCTGTTGACCGAGGAAAATGATCCCGTAATTACGGGCCCCGGTGCATGCTGCTGTAGCGGATGTAGCGGGGCACGCTGACTGGGAATACAACGCACTATCGCTTCTTCGTGGCTTCCGTCATTAGAGAATCTGTCGTCCGCGCAAGAGGCGTGTTAATAGTAGCGGATTTTTACGCGATTACCTTCGGCCACGGCCAACGGAATGACATCGACATCGGGAAAAACATGCCCGATCACAATTAACCGATCAGGTATCCGTTGATCTGTGAGATTAACCGCGCGATCGGAAACCGCAAATCTCTTTAATCCTCTCACGACAATATACGTGATATCGACAGTTCGATTAAATAAATCAATTTTAAAAAATCAGAACTTTGATTCTCTGTTTTAAAAAATTTTTTAACGTTGAAAAGTTCTTTGGCATTGCATTTATTTCAACATTTTACGATGACTTTAATTTATTCTCGTGTAAATTTTTATTATTGCACGAGCTCTCTTCTAAATGTATAAAAAAAAAAAGAATTTTGAAATGTTCGATCTTTAAGCTCATAACGCGCAGTTTATATCCTCGAAGCAAATTTATTGGCCGTGTACACTCGTATATTCCGCCCGGTGCGGATCCCAGCTCCATAATACGAGAACAGGATAGAATGAAATGTTCCGACTGCAGCTTGTACGTAAGGATCGCATTGAAGGGAACACGAGGCGGGTCGTTGAACGTCGATCTAAACTTTCCGAACACGTTCGAAGGCAGCGTGTATCGCGATGCGCGGCAACCGGCGCGCTACGGAGAAATCGACGGTAGAATGTAAACGAGCCGGTCAGCGGCTTCTAGGAAGAGAAAATTACCAACGTCCTTCGAAGGTCTAGGTCATCATTGGGATCGTTCGGAGCGCGAGCGAGGCGGTGGGCAGCTTCGGCCGCGGTTCAGGCCGAGGCCGAGCCCTCGGCTCGCTCGCTCCTATCCGGAGCGATATTTTGTGACGATTAATTCATTAGCTCGTCATGCTCCGTAGCATTTGGCTTCCTTTTCATGTACGATGACCCCGTAGTCTCGCAGGCTCTCGCACTCGATTGCGTGACGCTGCGCGATTGGCTGTTAAACGCGTGATTACAAACTTCGCAGTACGTAGCAGGTACTGCGTTCGAAACGCTTCGAGGAAACGAGAAGATCTCCTGCGCTCTTCTCCATCGCACCGCCGCCAGTTCACCTCTCTCTCTCCTCCTTTCTCCCTTTCCGTTCCCTCGCATGACGGAGCGCTCAGAGCTGCCAGTCGGTCGCTACGCCGCTCGAGCTAGGATGATGAAGAAAGGGCGTAAAAAATCGAGAGAACGACGGACGAAGATGCGTCTAATGGAAAATACCCGCGGGAGAACGCGAAGAAGATCCAGGATTCGTTTGCCGAAGGTTCCCTCGGAAGAGCTTAACGGCTGTAATCTCGTCTAATTCGACGTCCCCGTCGTTCGCTCGAGTCGTGCGCCGAGCGCGATAACGATGTAATATTTTGCAGGTTTTGTGCATATTCGAATGAAGTCGTTAAGAAGGGCGAAAAATAAAGATAGAGAATTTTCACCGCAAGACGTAACGTAATGCATTTCCTACTGATTTCCTCGTTAGCGGAAAACCAGACGTCGTTTGGAAGCCCGCGGATAAGTGACTCTTGAAACGCGACGTACGCGCAGCGCGATCGCTGCGCGGATCTTTGCAGGGCTCGCTTAAATTTAACGCGACGTTAATTTCCATCGTCTCGCGGAGGAAACAAGCGCGTCTTTTGTCACGTCGTAGCATTATCCCGCGGTGCTACGTCCAGCAAATAATGTATACGGGGACCAGGCCCGCTTCTACCGGCGCGCATTTTCGCGATTACTCACTTCGGCCGGAGGCTCGCTCGCGATCGCGAGCGTGGAAAATTCGCGCCCAGGCCGCCTCTGACTTTAAGGAATAATAATAACGCGAAACGATCGCCGACCGCTTGCGCCGGCTATTGGTCATTAATGTTTTACGAGCCCGCGGTACGCACCGGCCAAGTCTATTCAATTATTCCGAGGAGAGAGGGGCTCGGACGCGGTGGGCTCCCCCTCGGTGCGCTTCTCCCTCGTCTTTGCCGCGGCTCATCTCCCGCGTCCACCTCCGCGTCCACCTCTTTGTCCTCCTTTATTTCTCTTTCGAGCACGGCAACGCGCATTTACGTCCATTAATATTAACGGCTCGAAACAACGATAATAACGGGGAGTCACGAGGAAGCGGAGAGGTGTTCTCTGCGATGGTCACGACGTGTGCAGCGCGTCGGACCCACTCGCATGGCTCGCGTGCATCGCCGCATGCATCATACCCGCCACGAAGATCGACAATGCCGGGGAAACGCGACAGCGACGGCTTTTATCGTTCAGGTAAGTTCACGGTTGAGACCGGCCGAAGAGATTACGTTGTTTCACGGTGACGAGAAACCCCGCAAACACTAGGAACTTCCCTCTCTCGCCTCGAAAATGCACTTTTGTTCTCAGCAGCGATAGCAGACGCTTCACCTGAACGTGATTAGAATCGAGGATCGCGCTCTGAACCGCGCTGGCTCGCATTTTCACGCTGGAGCCGTAATTAATTGACGTAACGTGCAGAAAAACGCGTGGTAATATCCTATTATTAGTTATCCCAGAAAATTGCCCCGTGCAAAAAAATGCGACGATACAATGTGCAACGTCTAAGATCTGGGTTAATGCATTGCAGGGCGGATTGAAAACGCGATACGGGCAAGAGCGACTGTCTCCTGTCACGCATACATGCGCCCAGGCGCTATTATTATCGTAATTATTAGTATCGCGCCGTATCGTGAGCAAATACCGCGAGGAGTCGCGCTCGAGCGTAGATCGATCGGGACAACGCGGGGCGCTATCGAGATCCGGCGATCTTGGGGTCCACGGGTGCATATTTCAAGATCGGCATGCGTGAACGGTTTCAGGGACGTCGGGTTGCTTTTGCGGTCGTGTATAACTTGGCTTTACAACGCTAATGCGACAGACATGGAGCGCGAGGTATCGTATTTCGCGGACCCGGGTCGATCGATCGAGGAGGCATGTTTTAATATGCAAATTAAAATGCAAATAACGCGACCCTCGTCGTTTCTCGTCCCTCCGCCCGTATCGCCGCCGTTCTCTCTTCGGCGATCTCTCTAAGCACACCTCGCGCGATCGTCATCCAGCGGCCTGAGGACAAGAGCGCGACCACGAGATCCTCACCTTTTTTCGTTTCGCTTGAGGGATTTGATTCAACTTTTTTTTTTTCTTTTTTTTTTTTTTATCGTTCCTTGCCTTATTCGCTCGTAAATCTGCGACCCAGAAAACAACTTATCGGACGTGACGTGATCGATTTCCAAATTCCCATTATCGTTATATAATTTTTTTTTTTTTTTCAAATAATATTAAATAAACATATATTGTTTCATGTATATAATTGAATGTTTAAACGTCATGCGGATTTAAATTTTGTAATAACGTGTTTGGATATACAATGCAGATTTGGGACCATCGCGCTCGACGGATTATTATCTAATCTAAGCGGTATCCGCGACGCATCTTCCCTGAACGATACAAAAGGATTATATGTAGAGCGGCCGGATGCGTCGGAACGGATCCTTGAGCTATCGCATGCGTAATGTCTTCATTCAGCCCGACCCCTATCATAATCTCATGATGATGAACGAGCGCCCTTTATGCGAGGACGCAGAACGGAGCGAGATTAAACGAAGAGTCATCAATAGGCCGGTCGCATTAAACGGCTTGCCGTGTGCGCGCCGCGGAAAAATCGGAACGAGTCAATTAGTCGCACTCCACCTGTCCGATCTGTCACAATATACAAAACCCCCCTCCCCTCTCCCTCCCCCGTTTTCCTCTCTTTTTCATTCGCCCCCTTTTCTCTTCGCTCCTTTCGCTATTCCGGATCACGTGCCGCGGGCGAAATATCTCCGAGCTCTAGCCATGTTTTACGGCAAGGTTAACAAATAGCGTGTCGCTGAATGCATCGCCGTGCATGCGCGATGCTATCGCGTCGACGTCGAGAAAAATTAAGCGCTGCGATTACTCACGAATGTCCCGCGATCGGCGGCGCGAACGCCAGAGACTCGTCGGGCTCGGCTGCTATTTCGGTAGCCGAGTTTTGCGTAAGCGCTGCGCGCCCGAGATCCTTATAAGCGCGACGTCGATCTGTATCTGCCACGTAAGATCGATGCGCGTCGAATAAAGTCCGCGATCAAAATTACAGAGAGACAGGGATATAATTTTTGATCTTAATCATCCGCAATTAAAAGTATTATCCCCCTCGCTCGTGTATAATAATTTACCGGGGAACGGAGCGAAACTTGGAATTTTCGCAACCACCCGTGTACGCACTTTCTCGCTTCCTCAGGTTCTCCAGATTTCTGCGTCGCGTCTCGGAGACATCGTTTTGAATTTAATGCACCGGCAGCCGGTCTGACCTTCACGTTGCGCAATTACAACGACCGCGAGCGATCTACCAGCCGATGTCGCGACACACGTGCGTGCACATGTCGTACGTGCCGCTTAGCGTACGGGTTGACATCGTCGAACACGATCCCGGAGAAAGCAGATCGACTATGATCGGCTAACAAATGTATAATGTAGCGATTGCACCTTGCGCGCCCGATGCGTCTCGCTTGTTACAGCGGCGGCAGCCGCCGCCGTCGCAACGTCGGAGTCTCCGTTAGATGACGAGAGAGAATACACCCTATCGTGTCATGCTCAGCTCTGTCCAATGCATACCAAGTAGTTATGGAAAATCAGTTGTCGGTAGCTCGTAATGCCGAGTCCGAGCGAGAGAAAGATTGAATGAATCAGCCTATCCTGGCTGGCCTTGCAGCCTGCCGGTTCGAGTGTACGTATGCCTGCACACGTATGCTACCAGGACTCGTCGTCACCAACGCTTTCATCATCCCACCGCCTGTTACGACTGACGCCGCAATTGCATAAAATTTCCAACTCTTTGCGCACCGTAAGGCGACTTATATCAAGCCAGACTACTCAAAAAAAAAAATATACGCTTTTCTATTACCACATCCGATAAATTTAATCGCCGCTGCGTTCCTTCTCTTCTGTCCAACTTTACAAATTTCTATTCTCACTTTTCGAGTGATACCGTTCGTTTCGCACGCGCTCACGTAAACGCGCGTACGATTTCGGCGATCGCGTGCAATTGCGTTAATGCAAGTTTTTAATGGGAGGGTCCTCCAGGGGATAAAATGCGAGGAGAGAAAATTTCTAGCAGAGAAAAGAGGAAGGAGAGGAAAGACGAAGGGGGAAAGGAGGAGGGTACGTTGGCGTCGCCTGGAATGCCCGCGGACCACGAACGGTGCCGATACCTTTTACAGCCTACCTACCGGTCGTTTCACTCCAACTGCGCACCTTCAACGTCCACGCGTTATATATCTCCCCATCCCCCTTCGTCCCATTGCACCGCCGCTTTCGCAGCTTTTAAAAATGCTTCTCCTTTTCGCAGCGCACGCAACTCCTCGACACCGCGTGTACTCGGATTAATTTAATTATTGACCACCACCTGCTGTCAATATATAAAGAGGATTTATATTAAAGGAATATTATACCTTTTCGTTCTCCTCAGTGAAGCCTGCAAGAGACGAACCGCATCTCCTCGAAGATAATGCGTTTGTTTAGTTCAAATCCCGAACCGATAACACGCATATAATCCACGCGTCGGATTAATATTCGGATTAATATTAACGAGAAATATTTAATATGAACTTTGGAATATATCGGCGATCGTAGGCTGCGGAATTTGACGCAACGAGATGCAACAGTAATGAAACGTTTCGCGGTTAAGTAACACCGCGATTCCCCGAGAAAGATGTCATCATTTCTACGATGATGTTTATTCATGATCACGATTAGCTACTCGCTACGCCGGTTAGAGCCGCCCGCTCTCTCCGCCCACCTCGTAAATTTTCATGCTCCATTGTATTCTCCGTTCCCGTCGTGCCTTTGCATCATCCCTTTGCACGTTTTTAAAAGTAACTTCTTCTTAAAATTGCGTTTACGCAACGTCTTGAAAAAAAAAAAAAAAAAATATGAAATCGCCGTGCGGCATTTTAAAATCTATTTATCGGCCTCGGAGGACTAAATTAATTGTACGATTATTGGAGGGATAATTGGCAATTATTCTATGGCACTCTACGTACGAGATTAACTCACACCAGCGTCCCGAAATAAATTACACGCGCGGAGGGATCTTTCACTCGATCGGCTCGACCTGCCTGACTCGGCGGTGATCCTAACTAGGCTTCCACGGTGCATTACCGCCGCTGCCGACTATCTCCTTATAGAGCTCCGAAACCGCAAGCGTCAGGGAATCGATCGAGGGGTATTGGTATATTAAATAAATCGAGGAATAAACGTATTGCGCCGCGTATACCGCCGGAAAGTCAGCGGCATCCGAAGCGAGGGTTAGCCGCGATCGTTGCACGCAGCGCTCATTTGCCGCCTTGGGTTATCTTAATAGAATTTCAATAGTCTGATTCGATATCTTTCCACGCTACCAAGCGTCTGGAGAAAGCAACCAGAGGCGTACCTATACGCGCCGAGCGTTTTGAGCCGCTGCTGAATTTATAAAACCTTCTTTTTTCATCTGCCGTTAAAGCAAATCTGACGGGTATCGCGTTGCGACGTGGCTCGATAAGTACCGGTTATAAATAAGAGTCGCACGTTCCAAGCAAGGCGGAAAAATTAATAGTTACACCACAGACGACAGTCACGAGCGATCATTGGAACGATTTAATAATCTTCGTCGATGCCGTTAATTAATGTTCTCTTTACAGCCGCTCATATTCGAGGGTGAGACTCGGACTCGCGCTTTAAACGTTATACGGTATTAGCGCTCGATCTAATTTCTTGGTTTAACGAGAGTAATCTGATCGTAGGGAGAACGACGTGGACACGCGTGATAAACATGCCGGCCGTCTCAAGGCGGCCAGCCACGAGCGAACGGCTCGTTAGTGACAGATGCGATTTGACCCATTAGCACAATCACGACTGCGTATTCTCTTTCTCCTCGTGTCTTCTGGCATAACGCGGCTATAACGGAACCCGCGAATGCGGACCGGAAAAGAGCGCCGCACTTCGGAATGCCGACGCGTGCCGCATCGTTCGATGTGTCCCACGTGTCCATATATGAGGGTCCTCGGAGTTCAGTCTTGCCTACAATTCTTTCACCGCATCAGAATGGGCTGAAATTCTTAAACCCCCGTATGGAATACAGCTGAAGACGGGCTCCTCGTCGCGGCACGCGCGCCGCGTCCATAATGTTGCAGATACGGAATGTCCCGGAAATGCCGTTGCATAATTTAATCTCCCTCCGAACCGTACAAACCCATGTTAATACATGCACGCACACGCATACTACGCATTTTATGCGTATCGCGATAAACCCCAAGTTTTATTAAGATTAATAAATATTTATAGATATACATATATATACGTGAAACGATATGTATAAATATTAGATAAAAAAAAAATATCTGCAGCGGCTCATTCCTAATGATTTTAAATTAAAATGCTCAAACGTATGTACATACGCACGGGCGTGAAAAGATAAATCTTCCTTTTTTTTTTCTTTCAATTTCTTTGGATTCGGATTTCGCATTAATGAACCTTAAACGTGATCCGAAACTTAGTCTCGCTAGGATCCGGGGGACTACCTTTGGTCGCGTAAAAACCGCTCATGAAATATTCAGGTCTCTCTGTTCAGATCTCCCTAACAAATAGAGTGGAGCTGAAAGGATTAAGTGCATCCCATCCAGCCCGGTTCGTCGAACCGAGTCGCGAAGAACGGCGCACAATGACTCTAACGAGCCGCCGTGAGGCCTGCCGGTGTTCCGGGCCTCTCCCGCATTCCCCCCTTGGGAGGGATTCGGGATGCGGCCGAACCGCGGAGAGAAAAAGGTTAACGAACCCCGCAGGAGCGCGCTATCCCGAAATGGCACGCCATGTAGGACGACGCTCCTGTTAACGCCCACGCGTTCCTGTCGCAGCTGTCCAGGATCACGTCGGCGAGCCCGCAAATACGCGGCCGCGTTGAATTTCTTAGAAAGAACACGCACAATATCTCTCTCTCTCTCTCTCTGTCTTTCTCGCATTCTTTGCCGGCCTCAGGGATAGCCTTGCTAGTCGACGCGACGAGATTTATCGACTTATCGTTTGTTAACGGAAAGGAACCAGCTCGTCTTTCGTTTTGTTGAATGGATATCCGCGCTTGTGACACTGTATACAATTAAGATAATGTATAGTCGGACTGAAAATGATTTCGCCGCGCGGGACGAAGATTTGAAATACAATATTCCGTATTATCCCTTTGAGTTTCTCACGGTCTAAATCGATTAGAGTTGAATTGTTACGAAAAATTTAATTTCTTTGAATCGTGATATTAAAAATTAATATTACCAAATGCAATATCACGCGTGGAAGTATCCCCGATCGTTATCTGGCGACGAGTTATATTAAACTCGACAATTTCTTTTCGTTTACTTTTTGTCTTAGTCTATGATGAGCGTCTATTGTTCAGTAACTCGAAATCATTATTCGCGCTCGTCAGAAAGTCAGCAGGTCGTCGCGCCAAATAAGGTTGCTTACCTCGGGTAAGCTCCGCGGGCTCGAGGTTCAGCGGGGTCTTTTAAAATTTTCGACCCGATCCAAACCCTTATCTTAATCGACGGATCTAAGTTACGGAGCCGCGAACATCGGTGAACGAAAAAAAAAAAAAAAAACAAGCAAGTCGTGAAAAGGAAGGATGGCGAGGTGCCTGGGGCCGAAAGTTAAGGCCCTCGCCCTCGAGAGAGTCGCAAATTAGGCAAGAGCGACCGGGGAATCTGAAGATGGCCGAGGATCATCGGGGAGAAGATTCCGACAGGCGGGTGCTCGCCATACATCTTGCTCCTCGACAGATCATCTAAGAAAAATGAGAGAAAGAGATACGACGATGCGCGGGACCGATTATTAATTAATGCCAATCAATTTCCAGCGTAATTATTCCGCATTACGGGCGCGTTCTTAATTAGATAGACCGCGTACACGGTCGTCTAATGACTTTGCCGTCAAATATTTATACAATCGCGTAATTATTCCCGCGTCAAACGCAATTCGCTCCGCGTCGACCGCATAGGAGATCGTTAGGCTCGTTTGGTTTGCTGCACTTCGCACTTGAAGGAAGGACAAGCCAAGTTTGTGCATCACGTTCGGGTCACTGGTGTACGGGCGGACCGTTATGAGTCGGTATGAGCCACAGGGGAGGTATTATGCATAGCTACGGGCGTAATCCTGACTTCCAAGAAACGATCGCTCATTGATCCCGGGTCTCCCCCTCCTGTCCTCGACGACACAGGTCACGTCTGCATAACGGTCTCTCGGTAAAGGACACGTGCCTCTAAACTGCGCGCACAGGCTAATCAACTTGACGCTGATGCAGGAACCGCTATTGTGATCGAACGATTCCTTCCGTGCACGAAAGATTGACGGCTGTCTTACGGTAAATCCTCCCAGTAGGGCTCGCGAGCGAAATAAGACACGAATAGGGACGATCGGAACACATCGATCGACGCGTCGAGGCGCTTAACCGTCGCCTGCACCGAGATGACTTCGATGCGTCAAGATTTATCACAGTTTTTTTCAATTTTTTATTTAGCCGCGCGAGAGAGCACCTTACAAGCCAAGCGAATCCTTGATTTATTATTACAAGACGACACATTAGCGTTTATCGATACCCTCAATGTTCCATTCGCGTGCAACGCGAAATACGGAAAAAAATCTCGTACTCCTTGACACGTGAATGCATGTCTCAATCCAGGGATTTATCGTCGCGTCATCGTTTAACATAGTCGGTCAAGGAGTCGTCGCAACAGTGGCTCGTACGTCGTGTAATTTATGAACGCCGCGGCAACATAACGTAATCTTAATGGTCCATTACCTCGTGAATCGTCAAACGCGGATTTATTAATACGAACGTTTGTGAGACCGCACGGAGGAGCTTTAATTAGGCGATCGAGCCCGCGTACGTTCGCGTAATTGTCCATCGTAGGCGGGCTTCCTTTATTCCACGCTTGCGGGTCTCGCTTTCAGGGGGTCGTTAAAATTTTGCGCTACTGACCGAGGGCGAGCTATCGTTACCGTAACGAGAATCCGCCTCGTTGGTACATACGTACGATCGCGTATCGAAGGCAACGGTACTCGCCGCTTTTCCCATCGTTTCTCATATGTACATATACCGCCGAACGGGCTCCTGACGGCGACTACTGCTAGGAATGATGCATAACGTGTCATGATATAATAGACCTCCGTGCATCTCTATCCTCGCCGTGCAAGACGATCCATTACTGTCGATCGCGAACGGTAATGCACTCTCAGGGCGTAAACAAAACGAAATCGAGGCGACTCAATTCGGATTTTACCCGAGCGCGCCTACCGCCGGTATTGCAAACAGCTGGCGGGATTATTAATGCCGCGCGTCCGCGCGCGATTGCCCACGGACTGATACGCGGGAATGCGAATTCTAACGGCGCGCGCCTCGCCGAACTTGCAAAATCATTTAATTCCACGATTACCCGCAACAGGTTTATACTCGCGCAATTTGACATTGATTTGCGCGCGAATGGAAGAAAAGGAAAAGACGGAGCATGGGAACCAATCGGTACTATCCCCGTGAATATAAAGCGGCGTTCGCCCGTGATGTACGACTCCGCGCGAAGTCATCAAGTTACAGTTACTTGCCGCCTTGCGAAGCAGGCGTTGCCAATTGATATCGCGCGATTACGCCGGCGATCGCAGCAACAATCTGGAGACCCGGTGGAATGCACAATACGCGGTTCTTGCATGCAGATTTTAGCGCAAGCCGGATAGCCGCTCGAGAGAGCGAGCTTTGTCCCTGACGCTTTGAAGAGAAATCGTGGAAGGAAGGCGTAAGAGCACGCTCGTTACGCGAGGGTTACGATGAACTTGAGACGTTTAATTGAAAACGTGCTCGCGAGGGTGGACGAAAAATAGTTTTGCAATTGTGTCGTGTCGACGTAATTATTTCGCCCGGCTCGTTAAACAGTTAGCCTATTGCGTAAACAATAATTTTATTTCCCGCAGATGATATCGCTCGCGCTCGAAGGTAAAAGTTGGCCCAGCAGTGGGCGGGGTACGTCGTCAATGCGCGAGGAAAGCTGGTTCTCTCTATCGAGGTTTGCTGTTTGCGATTGCGGCCTATGATTTGTGTCGTTATCGCGCATCGATCGCGAGCGATGGTTTAAGAAGTAGAGCGGACGCAGAAATGCACTATCGCTGATGCTGATTACAGTTCTCTCGGAAAGTAACAATAATACTCGCCGCGTGTGTTTACGATAGAATTATTTCCCATAAATATGCAGCTGTAAAATGGCTCGCTCGTTCTTCGCGTCGTGAACATTTCCTCGATCAATAATTCTTTTTTTTTTTTTTTTTTTTTTTCCCTTAAACCGCTTATCCATTACGACATCGAAAATGTAAAAGCACTTTTATTATTCATAATTCACCGGCAATCTTTTTCGCGTACGTAGGCAGAGGATTAATTGAATCTTAACGCGCATTCAGAGCTATCTTAACTGTGCGTTTTACTATAGCGAATGGAACGTGAAATGATACAGATCCCTCTTGCGTGGCATAAAATTCGCCCCGGCTTGCTCGTACTCTCACGAGCGAGCAGCATCATTAACCGCGACAGTTCGCCGCTTCTCGCTTCCTTCTCTCATTTAAGAGTCGGGAGGACTTCTGGCGCAGGTTTGGTGACGCGACGCCTCGGACCCTGATCTTACTATACCGGTCGAGAGACAACAACGACGTCGACGGTACGACGAACGTGCCTGATACTTTGTTCTCGATTCCTGATACGTTTTGCCCGATCCTGCCTCTTTTCATCTCGATCTCTTCTCCTTCTCTCTCTTTCTTTCTCTCTCTCTCTGTCCCTCCTTCTCGTTGCTGCTGCATCCGGAACGACCGGAGAACCGAACGAACAGCGGGTTCGACGACCTGAACGGCGAGGTCCGGCGCGACGAGTGCGCTCGCGCATCGCACGGTACGACGCGTTATTCGAATGCGGAGCTCGGCTCCTCGAGGCGAGGCTCATCGCGTACCACGGGCCAACCGACACCGTTGTTATCCATCTTGCCGCGGGATTCCGCGATTCGTTAACATTCCTCCGAATCGGGCCCTGTCGCCAGCGCAAGTCTCGCGAATGCAGACCGGCCCAGCTGCACGTGGCTCGTCCGTACAACAGCCAAGACGGCTGCTTCGTCGACCACCGGTGGTCGTTTGTCCCGATGGGCAAAGAGTTGGACATTGTTCGAGACGTGCGCAATCTTAGAGAATTTTTTTATTTTTTTTTAATACAAAAAAATCTTAAGTTATTACGAGATTACATTTCTTGAACCGATCTACTGCTGCGTCTTATTTTTATTTCTTTTATATATATATATATTTTATTAAAATTGTTAAAAAATGAGATAATAACTATTAATTCTTTACATTCGATGTTAATCCACCGGCGCAATCTTAATCGAAGCCGATAATGTAATGTAATGAAGCTGATAATAAACCTAAGTCACTTGAGAAAAATTGCGTTCTCTTTATTTACTCCCGAGGATTACTCCATGTGTCGACTGAAAATCTTTAGAAGCTATTTTCAGCCGCTTGTACTTGTTTTTAGCAGCGTACGGCTCTTATGCTGGACGTTATCGTGCGCACAGCTCGCAGTAAATTTTCCGCCACGGGGGGGGGGAGGGAAGAAGGGAGGAAGGGAAAGAACGGGCCGTGTAAATTCACGGCGAAGGAGATCACATCGTCGCGATGAGAATATAAATACCATCGTTAGGCGAGAGTCCTCGGCCACTTAAGCGGCTGAAATCGCTTGTGATTCACGCGCTTGGACGCATTTAGACCGGAAAAAAAATTCATTATATTTGCTTAACTTACTACCCTGCGTTCTCGCCTCGATACGTGGCGTCTGCTCTAATCCAATTCGCGATCGTTCAATATCTCCCGGTATCCTGATACTTGATGACGCGACGTCGCGACACGAGATTGTCGCGGTCGCGAAACATGCCGCGATATAGACCTCGTGGAAGGCTGACTAAAAAAGAAAAAAAAAAAAAAAAGGAGACGAACCGCTCGGGCGCGGCGAAGAAAACGAGAGTGCGAAACGATCGTGCCAACGATCGCGCGATCGTATTCGCGTTACCTTGTTCCAGCGATCACGAGAAGTTCTTGCCACTCGGCTCACCTTCACGTCGCAGAAATCGCCGATTCGATCCGATCCGGCGGCGATCTAACGACCGCGCTGGTAAGTCTAAACTGTTTGCGTTCGATTAACGTCAGCGAGCGCATTCTCTCCCCCGTTCGCGTTCGCGTTCGTGGATCGCGGTAAACTGGTTCCGCCGAGGGTCGTAAGAGCACGAAAAGGGCGGCCTGAGGCCCGGATTCTATTACGTTCTGGGCTCGCGCAGGAGTGTTCGCGATGCTCGCATTAATGTGGAGAGGAAAAAAAAAAAAAAGACGATCCAGATTCACTTACTGCGGAGATATAATTTAGCAACGATTGGAGGCGCTCGGAGGCCGGCCACGCTCGGATTACTTTGCTCTCACCGTTTTTTCCTCTCGTAATTAAACGTGATTATAGAGGGTGTACTGGAGGTAGAAAGAAAGAGAGGGCAAGAGGGAGATCTCTTTGTTCCGTATGTGCGACGGCGAGGATGAGACCCGGCCAGAAGAAAAGGAAATTGCTATTTATAGTATTCGAGAGTCATACGTTACAGAAATTAATAGAGATATAAATTAGCGTGAGGAGATTAATTTCGTTCTTTTTCTCCGGGCCGAACGCGCGGCCCGAGACCGTTCTCGCTCTTTTTAATTCCGCTTCCACGGAATCGCAATTTAATCAAATCAACCATTAGCAATCGCTATCTTTGGCATCCTCTTATTACCTCTCCGACGGTATTAACTAATGAAACATCGGTGATGCTTCCCCGCAAGATTATATAATTGACGCGCGAAACTCTATACGATCATTCGCGCGGCCTCTCTCGGGCATTGGACCGTACAAATTTCTATCTATTACGAGACATTAGGAAGAATTGCGGCGGGCGTCGCGTTCCCGCGTGTAATGACCATGTCGATCCGGAGACGTGCGAGTAAAAACGACACCGACGACGCCTTAAGCATATATTTACGTCAGCATTAAGTTACTCGCCGCAAAAAGGGGAATGAGGGAGGGAGCCGAGGGGGAGAGCCAAGAAGTCTCGCCGCGGGTGCGTGCGTGTTGTATGTACCTGTCCGTCGCTCGCGGTGCGTGCACGCACGGCCCGCGCGGGAGGGTAAAAGCAGCGGTTAAAGTAATTACGGTGGACGCGCGCGGTCGTGAAGCCTCAGTTTCATGGAGTTGTCGCGTCCACCCGTACGGAATAAACCCGGTAATTGGTACGTCGTAGACGCGGCAGCGGTGAAGAGGGGAAAAGAAAAAAAAAAAAAATGGATAGAGCTCTCTTCTCGGATACGAGTGGCCCTCTCGCTGGAAATGTGCCATTGATAACGCACCTGACGTGGGTGCATCCGCAGCTCGGCTCTCTCTCGCCCGCAGGAGCGCATTCGTCGCGTAAACCGGACAAGAAGAAAGCGAATCATGATGCGAGATAAATGCCAATGAACATTGAGAGCACCGGCGTAAATATTCGGACCGTACCGGATCAGCCTCCCAAGCGGAAGATAGCTAAGACGTTTCGCGCTTACTAAAGATTCGGTAAGAAAGAATTTTTTTTTCTTTTTTTTTTTCGATTTCTAATTGTTCGGAGACGCTGCGGGAACAGTCGCTTTTGAAAGTGAACTCAATCTCTTTCAATCTCATTGTCGGAAGAAAGTCTTTCGCGACGCTCGGCTTGACCGCGCAAACTGATGAGAATTTCGAGAGGCAGCATGCGCCCCTGTCTCATTGTCCACGGCTGGGAACAGCTATTAAGAAAAAGGCAAGATGGGCAAGAGCCTCTTCTCCCTCAAACGCAAGCGCGCGCCGACACTAAACGACCGCAATGTTAATGTCTAAAGTATGTTACCTCTGTCCGCGCATTTAATGGCCATCGCTTCTAAATTGGCGGGGCTCTCTCGTGCTACGGCGAGAAATCGTACGTATTTCTCCCGTCCGTAAAACAGGGTATCGATTTATTGAAGATACATAGCGCGCGTTAGGTTCCTACGCCTGGTCGGCGCGTCGTATAAGTTATCGCGGTGTGGCACCGGTACCGTTGCATCGCCGATGAGAAAATACCACATGATTCACCCTTAACCCTTTCAAGGCTCCCGGCGTACATGCGTATCACTCTATGCATCTTGGCTGACGTAAAGGATTAGTATACAAAATGTATATATACGATAGGAATGATAAAGTGTACTTGACGAAAATTTGATTAGAACGCAGAGGAGAATTAATAAAATATTAACGGTGATTTCGACAAATGTATACGACGATCGTAAGGTGGTATTCTCCCTCCCGCTTCGAAAATAGTCGCGAGATCGACGGCCGAGAGTGCGTCTGCGGCGGAGACCGCGACTGATATCTATCGCGTCGCGTTTGGTCCCGTTTTCTATCTTCCGAACGCTGTCACCGCGACAGTCGATAAATCGCTGGATTGGCGCGATAGAGACGCGCGGGAAAAAAAAAGAAAAAAATGTGGCCGAGATACGCAAGCGGCGGCTAGTGAATTTCGCATGGGCGTGCCGATGCCATAAAGCTTTAAAATACGATGTTCCCGCGGTGGACACGTTAATTGCTACGTGGAACGGTTCGGATGAAAGGAGCGCTTGATAAATTGCGCTGTTAAGGCATCGTGTTCGAGTGCTCTCTCGCGCAAACGTTATCCTCGCTGCGGCACTATAGGTGCGTGTAGCACGTATATACCTTGCGCCCCGTAACTCACCTGCTCCGATCTTTCGGCTCTGATAAATCATTCGGCGACCCGGCATCGGCCGCGATACGCACGCATTGGGCAAGGCCGCGCTTCTTCAAGGCCGTTCTCCCACCCCCTGTACTACACGCGAAAAGAAACGAGTAAAAAAAAAAGAAAAAAAAAGAATTGTACATTCGATTTGATTTTGCCGCACGGCTCTAAGTTGAAGGGAGATAAATTGCACAGATATACAAATGCAGTGTAGACTCGTAAGTCGAATGCATCGGCGTTTTTTTTATATCCTTAGTTCTTTCTGGCGTATTTGATAAGTGTCCAGAAAAATATTACGCGAAGTGGAGAATAGCATAAGCACGCATTTCTTTCGGTTTACCAAGACTTTGACTAATTGTAAATTCTTATAAGAGCGCCGAAAATGGTTTGAGCTCGCGCCGGCTCGGCCGACGACTCGGCATGCGTTGAATGCATAACATTTTTATCAAGATCAGGAGAAATTATGCGTAGACGGAATATCCGAAAACCCGAACGGAAGGGATTCAAGGCCGCGTGCACGCGAAGACGAGGCGCGTTCTCGTATCCTACACGGCTCTTATTCTCGAGGCTAAATTTAACCGCCTGGCTGTTTTCGGTGCGCGGACTCGTAGATTAGATAAGCCAGGTTCAAAACAGATTATTCACCGGCCGCGAATGAATTATCCGCTCGGTTAAGTTAACGACAGGCGCGAAGAAAACAGGACGAAGCATTGGCATTGAGACCCGGCTGGACTTTGAAATCATCGCCGAGCTACGCGGATCTCCGATTTCTTTATCAGTCCGATGAATCCGCGAAAGATGGCGAAACTCTCACTTTCTAAATGTAAACCACCTGCATTGGTAGCAGGTGAAATCACTCGAGTTTTGTAATTCCATATTATAAAAAAAAAAAAAATTAATAAAGAAAACTTTTTACAGAAATTATATTGTATTTTTTTACGAGAAGAGCAATCCTTATTTTTCGTTTACGCGTTTTTTATTTTTTTTTTATTATACCGCCGATAGCATTATCCGTGAACTTCTAATCTGATAAATTTCAAATTTCCTCAATAATGTAGCAATTCGTACTGACGAGCGACGTACACGAATCGGTAAATTTTCTGTGTCGATCACTTCAACTTTCACCTGCAACATCCGGTTGCTCGTGGAAGTAGCAGTGAACGTGCGGAAAACTTGTAGTGAATATAATCGGCATATACGTACATACACAACACATGTGTACGAACTTATTAGGAAGATTCGTCGAGGAGGCTCGTCGACGTAACCAAGGTTAATAACCATTGTGCGAGCAGATATCTGTCGGTTAAGGTCGCCGTGATTCCCGGCCGTCAGTCTCGTCAGCAAAATTCCGATATAATGAAAACGACCCACTACTCGATGACATAACAAATTTCCCCGGCTAATAAACGTCCACGAGCGCGCTTAATCTCTGCTGGCTGAAATCCGCGTCGTCGTCAATATCGTATCGTCGATCGTAAATCGCATTGTCGCGTAGAATAAATTATTCTGCATGTATTTTTCGAGCTCGGTTTCTAAAGTGACTCGACGTAAGCCGTATCGGACAACGCCCGGAATTGGTATCGTTAACGACCCCCTAGAATAAGCGGCGCGGATCGAAATGTTGATGAAGACTGCAACTCCGATCGCGAAATAATGAAGTATAATTGAACGCGGTGCGATTACTGTCTAACCACCTTCACCTGCGACCCTACGCGTTCTCATAGGTCAGCGACTTCATCAACTTTCTTCGTCGACGAACACTTTGCCGGGAAACTTGACGAGCCAAATAGATTGCCGCTAGTTAAGAGACGCGTGTATATATACTCCACGCTAATGATAATCGGGCGATTTTGCGTCGCATTTTACTGCTCATTGACGTTCGCATGCGGGCCGTTTCGCCCGTATATAAAACGTGCGCCGGCTTTATATTATACTTTACGCGCATACCTATATTTGTACATTTTGCCAGGTTTACGGGGATACGCCGGCTGTCGCTTTCCGGTGGCAGCGAATAATTATCGTGGAATAAGCCCGTTCGTGGAAAAGCCGGCGATATAGTTATTAAGGCATTCGCGGACGGACTGCGATATTTGGAATCTGCGGATCGGCGCTTTGCTCCTTCGCGTGACGTAGCGCGGCTCGGTTGGCTCCGCTCGGGTCGTAACTGTATATTAGCGGATAAATTGGACAGAAGAATCGCTATCGAGGTAAATCGAACCCCAGCGGATATATCCGGTGAGTAGCCTCGCGTGCGGTTGTGCATACGCGACTTGCGCCCGTCGGTGAAATATTGCAAATGCCCGGATAAACGTTTACGCCGAGGGTACGCCGCCGTAAAAATACGAAAAGCCCAGCGATTGCCGGCGCAGGAAGAGAGTAAATGGCAGATAGTAATTATCTTATAAAGTTATAAAGGACGCATCTACCCTGCGCCGCTGATTAAACCGCGCCGGATACCCGTGATCCTCGGCAACTTGATATATCGGAATTATCAGGAGGTAACAATATACGGATAATATACCGAATAAAATGCCTTGTTTGAGAGACTACGAGACTCATAGTTGCCTCTTTGGATTTTCGAAAAAAAAAAAAAAAAAATAGAAATGTGAAGCGCTCAGGCGTTGAGGCGCGATCGCGGACTCGTCGGCCGATCGCGGGGATTTCTCGATTGAGCAATATTTGCGTACCGTTGTCACGTATCAGCCGTCCAGCTGCGCCGCAATGCACGTCGCGTATCGACGTGGAAACGCATTTAATTTCCTAATAGACACGAGCGATGATAAAAGCGTGCGGTAATGATCAGCGACACGCAATACGGCGGTATAAATTGCGCGAGCCGTCGGGAAAGATACGCAGAAAAGAGGTGTAAGATTGAGGAACGGTTAATCGTTAGAAAGTGGAACACCCGGGATTTCCACTTTCGCGATGACGGCTTTGATCCGCTTTGAAAAGGGAAAAGCGCCCGTTCGTTTCGTTCGTTCGTCAGAGGCATCAATTTGATAATTTAAATGTCTCGCGTTCAGCGAAACGTTTTTGCGAATCACGGAGAGGAAACCACAGCGGGAGATCGGGAAGTGCCGGGAAAATGCAGCGACCGTGAAGGATGCTAAAAATCGAGCAACGGGAAGCTCTTACCGTGTTTGTACAAGCGCCGTAAACAATATTATACGTATTCTTTTTTTATAAAATACGAAGGAAAATTAAAACGCTTGGTAAGAATTTAAATGAATCTAATTAAAAATTTACGGACGATAGATACTTATAACAGTTAATTAAATTTGTAATAAATGCTAATTTTATTGAAATGTTTATGTACTCTAATCCTCTTGCAATTAGTCTTAGTCCTGAGTTTAATCAAGTGCGACGTAATCTCGTTTTATGAAGGATCGGAAACTATTTTCATCAATGTTAAATGGCGTTTGGTAAGAACCTGATGGATACACGCGTGGACCACCACGGATGAAAAGGCATAAGGTTATCGAAGCCGCTCGTAAAATTTCGTCTTTAATGCCCGATAGGCCTGTCTAGATAGATCTCGAACTATGCAGCAGCGTGCCTTAACTTATCGTCGTTTAATGCGTTAAGTAATTGGTATATATGTATAGTTATACAGCGCGAGTATATAAGCGCAATGAGTTGCGCCGAGGCATAATTAAATCGATTACGCGGTAATTAAGTTTAATTGACTCGTTGGTAAGCGATTGCAAACACGCTGGCGCAAAATGGATGTTGATTATCGATCCTCTGATGAAAGTGAATAGACGCGGAATTGTGCGCAAACGGAAATACCTTATCAAGTCCTCGCATACAGATTCGCGAAACGTCAGCGGAGATTTATCGATGCATCGGCGGTGCATCAATTTACGAGGTAAGGAGAAAATGCGCTTCGCGATTCGTGGAGGATAAATTTCAGCGGACGTTAAATATCGCCGTACTTGTTTGTTATTTAATTAGATTTGGATCCGTTTAGTTTCGATCTAAGTTTAGGATTTAACGGCGTTTAACGAGCCAGCCGCGTACGTTCCGTTATGGAGATGTGAACGTTTACTGTTAAACCGAAGGTGGCCACTTTGGCAAAAATTCCTATTGATTACAATCCACGAATACTCGTTTCTCGTATTCCCTCCATCTATTCCCCGTCACGTATATCAGACTGTGGGCGCAGGAATAGTGCATATCTATACGTATACATATATATGACCTGTAACACATGCCACTCCTTCCAGCAGTGCGTTCTGCAATTTATTGAAATTGATACTTCTTTCATAAAATTTTATCAAGCCTTATCTCCCTTAATTTATTAATTTATATAACTTGCTAATTTCTTGCAAACGTTTCCGCGTATTATTACGCCTAATTGGAAAAAAAGAAAAAGAAAAAGAAAAAGAAATTAATATCCCAATTAACTTTTTTAAGATTTATCATTAATTTAAATAAAAAAATTTCAAGACGCTCTGTATTGTGCCGCGCGTCCATCCGCAGCCAGGATTCACGCCCATGATTGTCGGAATTTTGCCTAATTGAAAAAGTTAATTGCCGGCTCGTCACGGAGAGACTTAAAACTTCGCCGAACGGCGGTATTTAATAATATTCCCTCGGCAAAGGGATTGCGTAGAACGCCCCGCGCATCCCTCTCAGAGTTATTTGAGATCTCAGGTTGAGATTTTAATGCGCAATAATTTTTGAAGATTATCGCAACGTCGAAAACCGTCCGACGGAGACAATAATTAATCCGCGAGCATTGAAGAAAAAAAAAGACTCGATCGGGAACCACCCCCTTTCGTAGTAATAAATTGCGCGGGATAAGCCACCGATTATCCTTTATCGAACGGACAGACATTTTCAGCAAGGTAATAAATTTATTTCTTTTAGGGTCCGAGCTACAACGCCATAGACCGTCTTTAATAATTCTGGGCTGGCAAGTCGCCGTCTTTTTCTAAATTACAATCCAATCTGTTATACAGGCGAGGAAGAAGATAAAATATAATTAATTGACTCGGTGAAAAGAAATATCCATTTCAAGCGCTTCGTCGAAGAGAGTAGCTAGGCATTTTTATTCAATTTTGTTCACATAAAATTACTTTTTTTTTAAATAAATGTACGTGATTTATATTAAAATAATTTAATAAATGACGTTATTGCTCTGTAAATATTCATGAAAACTTTTAAAGTTGATCGCAAAATAAATGTTAGACATTTTAAAATAATTTTTTACAATTACCTTTAATTAATTGGATGATTAAGAAATAATTAATTTCTAAAAAAAACCCACACTTTTATCGTGAAACTTATACGCGAGTGACTCGATAAATGCACAGAAGAATACGGCCGTGCAGCGTATAAATTATTTAAGAAACTCTATCACGTCATATCGTATAATGGTCGGCCATAAATTATCCGTCGCGAAAATACGGGCCTAGCTGCAAAAATCGGCCTTGCCTACCTTCGCGGACGGAAGACCTATATTTCTTTTGCCTAAACCCGCGCGATCATTCATCATCGGCCGGGACATCTTACAAAAGAAACTTTTTTTCGTTTTCAACCACGTCGGCGTGATCTGCCACTACATTTTCCTTCGCGCCGACTGCGCACAGCAGATTATTTAAAATTGCAAATCCTTAAGAGAGAGATAGCTGCATTATTTATTCATTCAGTTGTAAATTGATAGTCGTACTTGCGATGAGTGCATTGTTCATTAATACAGATTTGCAGACGTAACATTCCTCCCGGTCAGGCGCTCTATAATTATTCGACTGCTCGTTGCGAGCCTCTTTTTTAAACCCGCCCACGGAAGGCAGGATCGCGATCGCGATGACCAAGCTAATTGATAAACGGGTCGGACTTATCGCTAGTCGACACGCGTCTTAAAATAATACGCGCCGCGTCAGAAGAAAAAACCGGTGGCGGATGTATAAATATTCGGGCGCGAAGCTGGCCGGGGGTGCCGGTTATTAAAAGAGCCGCGCGGCAGGTGGCGATTATTATTGCCGATTCTTATCGCCGCTGTCTTTCAGGGGTCCGCGATTAATCGGCCATTATGAGATATTACACGCTCGCGAAACGAGTCGCGCCACCGATCGCGAAATTTGTGATCTGACGCGTGTACGTTGCCCGCGCTGGATAGATCGGCATAATATAACGCTGGGCGGCAAACAAGGCCAGCCGTCGCGCCACCCGTTAGGCTCGTTCACACCTCGGGGGTACGTCCGTTTTGGATGAAATTGGTGTCATACATCATTCGCCCAAAGGCATAATCAAGTCGGAGAGCGCAGCCAAGAGAGTCTACTCCCGGCCGACTTAACGTATAACGTTCCCTGAACCTAACCCGCTTCTTTATGCGACATGCAAATTCACGGACGCTCAACGCACTTTATGACGGATACATGAATCGGAGCAAAGACAAATCACTTGTGTTTTTAGGGCAAAAAAAACTTATGTTACTTACCGATCTGCATGAGCTGCAGCGGAGTTGTCGAATTCTGCCGGTGACTGTAACAAAAAAGAATATATTAATGTAGATATGTAAATTAATTAATGAGATTAATAAAAAAAAATATATATATTTTTTGTTTAATTTATACTTACTTAAAAGTTGCTCCGCCGATGCAGGATGCCCGTCCCGGGCCTGCTCCTCCTCTCAGATGGGACGTGACGAGTCCTCCTTCCGCGCACAGGTCACTCGCGAACACCCCGACCCGTGATTCTATAATCGCGAAAATTATTCAATAATCACTCGCGCGCGTTCCATGGTCGGCACTCGCGATTAAAAGAAAGTCGCGTGTCGAAAAACTACGCCCGAATACTCAGCGGATCTCCCGGATCGACCGACGAACCGACTGCGGTTCGTATGATTCTCAATATCGGCGGTGAACGACACTTCGTTGACGACTGCGGGATGCAACTGCGTCGATCTGTAACAGAAAGAAATACAAAGTTTAATCGTAGTTACGTGCCGAAAGGGTTTTCGTTAAAGGAAAGTGCGAATTACTTTCGGTATACCAATTAGAGAGAAATATATATATATATATTAGAATTTATAAATTATTTATATTATTAATTATTTTCACGGTTGGATTGCAAAATTAAATTCTTTTATTTTAGACGATTAAATAAAAATTGCATTTATTAGTTACGGTGCTCAATATCGATTTTTATAAGCGGACGCTCTCAAGGGATATCGATATCCCGCGCAGAGGATTCGCGGAACGTTGGGATACTCCTGCACAAAGGACGGGTCTTAATGGATCAATTCGTTCGTCGGCTGCGCGCGAGGTGCAGGCCGGGCGGCGGGTTCGAAGGACGAGTAGGTGCCACGACCGGCAAAGCATAAATTCAGTTTCGTTCCGGCGTACGGTGCGATATAGTGCCGCCTTTACTCGTCTGCCACTTCGACTTCGCTCTTTCTTTCCCCGCTTCTTTTCCCCTTCATATTTTTAAGCCGTTCGCGCGCGATAGTAGCTGCGGCATACCAGGCAGGTACCGGCTAGACCGGCAACTATCAATAAGTTCGTATCTGACAAGGAGAGAAATCGGAAGGGGCCTTAGATCGACGAGGCCCATAAAGCCACCCACGGCGAACGATATTTTAACACGGTAGCGCGATGCGCGAAACCGGC
Organism: Cardiocondyla obscurior; assembly: GCF_019399895.1. Lineage (NCBI taxonomy): Eukaryota > Metazoa > Arthropoda > Insecta > Hymenoptera > Formicidae > Cardiocondyla > Cardiocondyla obscurior. The sequence goes on from NC_091866.1 coordinate 8,498,734, forward strand.
TCCGGTCTCGGGATCGGTCCGCGTGAGGGATCGCGAGAAGACGGGAGACCGATCCGATCCGCGGCGGCCCCCTTCCTCCCCCCGATCAGGCGAGCAGAACGTCTGTCGACCGCCTCCGATTATCAGATTGACCGGCCAGCCGAGACGCCGATAAGTACGCATCGCTAAATATCTCACCAACTCTCGCTTAACGCTCGTCCTGACCGTACACGCCTACCGCGCGCGTTCTCGTCTTCTCTTTGCGCGCTATGACAGTGGACGTGGGGACCGGTATCGCGCCGTACAGGCGTGTACAGGGGTTGCTTTCATGTTCGAGCTGAGCTAGTCGGTAACTCATGCCGTCTGACATATAGCTATTGTCCCGCCGGATGCAACTCGCCCCGTCGTCTCCGGCGCGTATATACCATTCGCCCGCCGTGCTCCCTGCCTTCAGCCAGTGGTGAATTTACAGCTTCTGCAGCCCTAAGCGGTACTATATTTAGAGCCTCCCCTCTTGGAGAAAGAGAGAAGGACGCCGGGGTCTCGGGAATAAAATAACTTATGTTATATCCGCGTCGGTTGTAATCCGCGAATGATTATACTCGTTTCTACAATTGCGCCGTTTAATGACGCAAGCTCTTAAGGAACGTCCGACGGCGCGCCTATACGAAACGATGTAAGAAAGCTCTAACTCAGAGGCCCGAGAGATCGCTCAGAACGGTTTATCGCTGCAGGCTTCACTACTGTTTTCAGCCTTAAGCACCCGCGGTCTATCCTCCAACCGATTATCCACGGGCGGAGAATTTTACAGTAACAACTCGGACCTTCGATCGTGGTGACGTAGCACCTGGCTCTTCGAAAATACCACCAGTGATATGCACTGATATAGGGCCGACACGCGATCGGTTGCGTTCTCCATCGTCCGGATCGCGGCCCATTCAACACACCGTCGATTGCGTAACGAATCGCGCGACACGATGCAATATCGCTTTCATTCCGCCCGAGTAAGTCCTCACAAGTCGACAAGCGGGATCTCATATCTTTCTAATCGCCAAACGATACGACGCTGGTGCAAAGCTGAATTAATCGTAGTCGAATTTAATATTTTACACATTATTATCACGCTGTATTTTTTTTTTTAACTGTAATTACTGTAATTAAACAGTTCATATTTTCCTGCACAAAAAAAAAGATTAAATCTCAAAGCCGTTCAATTTTTTTTTTATTCCCCATTGCGCGACTGAAAAGGATTTGCTCGTGTAAGTCTAAAGTGATAACAATTTTTACTCGATGCATTTACTCGGTCGCGAGTGCGCGAATAATGCCGCTTTGAAAACGCACGTTCTCCCATGGGCGAGATTACGCTCGCATTGTCCGGAGCCAGTTTCTAGGATTAAAATTTTTTCGCAGCGAAGGAAGAAAGACCGCTTATTCGTTTGAATGCCGCGATCATAGTACGCGGTAACCACTGGCCATCTCTTATACCGAACGCGCGCATCTCTTCGGGTATAGACGTAACGCGCGGATTCCCGTGCGCTCGTAACACAATGCCGACAAATGACGACGACGTCGCGCGAGATCGCGAGTATACCGAGCTACTATGTGCCAGCCCGATCGTACAATATCCCAGGTGGTTGCTGCCCGGCGGATAAGAGCGAGTCCCGGGGCTGATCCGTTCCCGCGGAATGCTCTTAACGAGTCTTCGGGGAGATCTGCGGATCTCTTCTCGAACGGCGGCTACCGTTTGCGGGATCGCGAATGGATTAGCGTGATTTAAATCGACAAATAGCGGTAGCCTTACGGAATCGTTAAGCCATTTAGTATCGCCCGTATATCCGGTACTTTTACTTTCTCTCTCTCTTTCCACGCGGCTGCACTTCCTCCTCTTTGTCCGTCCGCCTTCTCCCGCCTGCTTTATCTCGCCGAGGCGCGTATATCCAGTCATCAGCGCTCTACCCCTCGCAGATAATTAGTCGGAGCGGCTTTCGGTATCGCGGGCAGATTAACTTGATTTACATCTGAGCTAGCCCGAAGGTCGCGCCGCTTAATCACTCATCCTCGGCACTATCGTTACCCACCTGTTGGTCCGCGAGCGAGCCTAAGTGCACTTTGTACGGCTCATCAGATTATCCCGTGCTATTAAATACACGCAAGAGTGGACTGCCAGCCACGATTCCTCGGGCTTTTTAAGACGCGTCGCGGAGCCCGTGCTTGCGCGCGCTCTTCGGTTAAGTCGCGCGATATCTCATAGTTCGAGAAGACACTCGGCTCGTCGTAATTTGTAACGCGATCGGCATTTCGCGGCGCATTAATCAATTAATGAACGATTAATCTTAATCATATTTTGTTAAAAAAAAAAAAAAGAAATTAAATTTTTAATATCGAGAAGTCTAGATCAGTTTTCGACACGAATATGTTTTTAATTACCGGAGAGACGCAGAAATATTAAATTATATCGGCAAAATTAACCAGCGCTTGAAAGACACGTTGCAACGCGAGGTAGGCGACGCTGCCCAGTCTTCAAAATACGCGTTTGAGCCTTCCTTCGCGTCCGGTAGTTCGACGACCCGGGCTTTTTCAGGGTCGACCCGAACTCATCTGAATATATCGAGCCGCTTTGGCCGCGCAAAAACCAGTCGGACCAAGTCAGAGACAGGTTGTTCACCCTGCGACGATTGACAAGTAAACAATGAGACACTCGCGTTGTACTTTCTTTACATTCTCAGCACGCCTAACTGATTTCTTTTCGCATCGTCTTCTTAAAAATTACGGTCCGCGCAAAAACGTCGCTTTTATCCCTACGAAGATCGTAAAAATCAATGAACTGCTCGCTTAATTTTTTTTTTTGCTTAATTACGCATTAATCAGCGCCGTAAACTCACGGGTTTGCAAACGAAATAAATTAATAAGTAAGTTCTCAATCGCATGTTCCAATCGGTAAAGAATTGCTCTCGGTATATTTTATATATCGCCGTGAAATCTGAATATACAGGCGTATCTTGTAGAAGTGGGCTTCAGAATTTCTTTAACCTTCAACATTTTATCCCTCAAGCACGTGTAGACCACATGCTGTTTACCGCACACCGTGTAAGTATGTTTGTCAGTATTGCAATTCATCCGACCATTCTATGTAAATTTCAAAATGTAACTCGTTTCCGGACACCGGGAGTATATAAACACATGACTCAAGAAATAACAACCACGATACAATATCCTCCACCTCTTTTCTCTCTCTCTCTCTTTCTTTGATTTTTATTCAAAAGTTTTTATTTTTTATTTTATTAATATTTTAAAATATTGTCAATATTTTAAGCAAAAGCATCTTTTGATAACTGATTATTAAACTTACATGATCGCAGTTTCACGTACCAAACTCGGACTTATATTATTAAAAAATTTCTACGCTGATTCACTGGCCAGCTCTTCGACATTCTTTCTCTTAGAAACGATTCGACTGCGTACGTCGCGTCGTTTCGAAACACTCCCATCCAAGTACAGTGCAAAATAAAAAACTATTTTAATAGAATTATAATTTGCCGGCGATCACAGCGGAATCATCGAACCGCGAAGAAGCGGAGGTTACATAAATCTGACAAATCGACTTTAAACGGATCTCTACGACTTTATACGAATTTATTAACTCGTTTTACCGGTATTGATGTGTAAAGCATCGGCGGCGCGAATACGTATTGATCTGTATCGCCGGTCCGATCGAACGACCGGAGGCGTTGACGGACTCGCCGCAAATGGACAGCGAAGAGATTCGGAGCGCACGTGAGTTACGCGAATCCGATAGGTTCAAAACGCGTGGTTGATGATATTTTTCCGACGCCTGTGGACCGAGATATTCGAGTTTTTGGAGTTTTAAGAAAAACTCGAGTTTTCGGAGTTTTTCAAACTCTTCAAAACGCGGTGAAACAATGACTCGCGAAGGGTAAAAAACTTGATGTGACAAATAGCGCGGCACCGATAACGCAACCAGCGACAATGGGCACCCCTCTGCGATATTTCATTCGAACGTTATACATTTCGAGGTGCGCGCCGAAATAAAACACGCCGTGAATTTATGGGAATATCGGCCGGAGATGCAAATCCTTGATACCACTCGTGAAAGATTAAGAAAAACGAGACGTGCGATAAAGAGATGCGCGGGTAAAAAATGCTGTTCGATAAATATTACACGGTCATCGGGTTATCGGGCCCGCAGATTACGATGAACAGGACGATAGGCATTTCTCGAGGGTGTCTATTTTTTTTTATTCTTTTTTTTTTATTATTCGCATCCTCTCCGCCTTCGCGAGAAGGCCGCGCGCGGCGGACGTCGGGACGTCGCGGCGCGGCGAGGGCACGAAATACCATTCGACGATTATTATCGCGGTCTGTGTCATGTATCATGTCGTACTACAAACTGCAATGGTAGCGTGTGCGTGTATGTAAGTATGTGTGCGTGTATACAGGATTTCTCGCCGAGCTTGCTCCTCTGAGACGTAGGACTCGCGACGCGATCGACGCGAGGGCACGTCCTTGCATAAGTCGGCACTTCGGCCGAGCATTATCGACGTCGCGATAAAAGCAAATCGAGACCCCGGCCATTTGCTATTCGCCGCCGAGAAAGAGAGAGAGAAAGCTTCATAAATCTCCGCGGCCGAACGACGTGCTCCTGAGAACGGGAGACCTTATGTCACCCGGTCCTCGTTGCCGGAGAACCGCGCGGGTCTGGATGCCGTGGAAAGTGAGAGTCCCCTCTCGTCTACGGAACCCCGCGTCCCGAAACAAAATGGAAATCGCCAGTGAAAGCATGCCGCGCTTTCGGCCGCGGTAATCCCCGATAATGCATTCTCACGCCATGTAATCGGAAGGATTACGACGAGAGTTCGTTCTCTCGGACGCTGCTACGCTTTTTGAATGATAAAATACGGATTAGAATTGAATGGCTCGATGTTAAAATAAAATGTTGAGAGAGAGGAGAGAGCTCAGTTCGGTATAGGGGCTGTTTTTCTATTTTTTTTTTCTCTCTTTTTACTGCCGCGCGGTATTCGTTCGAGACTAATCCATCCTTGCTTTAAGCACACTCTCCCTCGTTATTTGCCTTCGTCATATAAACGCGCGAATTATTGTACAATAAAGGGTCGTCCCTTAAAAAAAAATGTTTCTTTAAAAATAGTAATAATATTCTTGTAGATGGAATATTTTTTTTTTTTTTTAATACGGATTAAGTTTTACACAAGGCCGTCTGTCAGACTAATAGCGTATTTCACGCGCGTGACGTTCTTACGTAAAGCGGAATTTTTGTGGATATAAATCTCGCGAGTGTGCCTTACAAAATGCGTTCCGGTGAGTTAATCTTCTATTACAAGGACGCCTGATTTCCCGGCCTTAATTCCGCGCGCGGACATGGTTGCGATCGCACTCGTTGCATCGATGCGTAAATTAGTCGGGTCTCTCAAGCGAAATTGGCATTGACGAACGGTTCACCGTGTAACGATGACTCGACGGTCACGCCGGTCGAACGTTCGTCAGATTTTGAAGGAGAATCGGCCCGTCATCCCTCGAGAAGTCGATCCGATCGGAATCGCGCACTTCACGGCTGACTGCGTGCTCTTCTGGGTTAGGGAATTACTTGTGCAAGCGGCGAACACCGGAGGCAACAAAAGTGAAACTCGACGAAGGAAGAAGTGAGAGAGAAAAAAAAAAATCGCGTCGCGTCGTCCCCGACTTCACCTGGTCTAATCCCACGAGAGATACGATCCGTGTATCATACGACACTCGTTGATATTATATAAGATTGCCATTTTCACCCGGTCACCCGCGCAACCGTCGCAAGAATGCCAGCCGTTTCACGAATCTCTGCGGGAAAATGCGCGGAGAATAATGATTTATCGGCGCTTTGAAAGTCTACGATTTTCTAAAATTATCGCAAACAGCATGACTTAATAATAAAAGAAAAAGAAAAAAAAAGAAAGATAAAAATTAAAAGGAAATTTAACGGTTCATCAGATATGCTTCGCGTGGTAATAAATTGTCTTCAATTAATGATACAGCGCGAATACCCGTCGCGCCCTTTTATCGCCCATCGGCGGAGAAGAAAACGGCGGACGTTCATTCGGAAACGAGAAATTGCTTTTCCCGGGTTCGGAAGGGAGAATCGCAGGCTCGCCGCCTGTAATTTCGCGAGATCTCCGTCGGACTACAATGTTCGCCGGTTGCGAGAGACGGTGTGACGTCCCGCGTGTCGCTCGCACGGCGCGTTCGCATTCACACGACGCGAATTCCCATATCAGATATTCATCTTTCCCCGCGAGAGGATTTTGCCATCGAAGGCGACGCCATTGTGCCGGCCCCCGCTACCATAATTCCGTGGGATTCTCATTACGAAATGCTACCGAGCGTACACGGATCCCCGATGCTTCCGTCCGCGTATTGTGGCGTATGAAATTCAGAGCCGATGTCGCAAGACGGAACACCCACTCTCGATGTTCCGTAACGGTAGTAGTAGTGACAGCTGTAATTTTATGTTACCTTGGTTCAAAAGACCCTGAAGCGTACAGGAAAGAAAGAAAAAAAAAAAATTACATAAGCCATATAGAAGATATGAGTAGATAGAGATAAGAGCATGTGTAACAACGTCAAAGCATTTCGACATCACGAACGGCGCACGTAAAAATAAAATTAATATCCAAGATCGTATCGAAAATTAAAACAGTAAACCTGGTTAATTATTAAAAGTTGATAAAGAATATCTGAGATTGCATTTCAATGAAGACTAAGACAAAAGGGAAAACAGTTGTATAAATCACACGTAGCAAGAATATTGAATCGCAAGATGTTTTATAATTTTATCCTCACTTTCAAAAATGTAAAAAAGTATAAGAAGAAGGTGACGACAATCAATTTTGTTCGAGTGTATACTCTTGGCACACGAAAGGTAAGTCACTGGGGACCAGGAAGAACAGTGTCGCTGTCAATTAGTTTTAAGATTACCGAATGTAGAATAACGCCGAGAAAAAGTTGAAAATAGAGACTAAATGTTATACGTCAGCGTTTCTTTCATCAGCTTCAATCATCTCTCGTGACATCCCGTCATATATTTTAGTTAAAAATTTCACCGATCTGTTAAAAGCGACCTATATACGACCGTGATAACGCAACCTTCTCAACTGCAACGTGCAAGATTCTTATTAATTCGATGCAAATTATACAATCGCACGAGGACAATTGCGCGACACTTACAAATGACTTAACTTATAAACAATTCATGCATAATTATCACTGACGTTCTTACCGAACGTAAGTTTCCTATATATAGTGTTGAACGTACGATATCGCGTGCAAGTAATTTGACTGTCGACTCGCTCGATACATCGAATTTTATCAAAATCTCTCTGCGCTGAGAATATTCAGGTAAACTTTTTTTGGCATGCGTTAACTTACATTAATTTACAAAGTTAGTATTGCTTTTCTGTTAAAAAGTTTTTGTCATGAAAAAAATTAAGAACATAATCTCTTCTATATCTTTAGAAGTAACTTATACAATTGGAGTTTGTGCAGAAAAAAAAATGAACTTTGTACTGTTCGGAATTATCCTGATCTGTTGCCACGCTTGGGCGTTTAAGATCGACGACATTGAGATAAAGGATATTGAGATAAATGATAATTGTAAGAAGGCATCTGTATTTTTTCTCTTTTCTTTCTTTCTTTCTCTCTTTAAAGTCTTTTGAATTTGTTAAGTATTACTTAAGACATGTGAAGCATTCGATATTGAATATTATCAAGAATCGTTTAAAGTCTTAACATATTCTTAGTGCTGATTATACAAGTATATGTATATGTATTACATGCAACGATTTAGTTTTAGGAGAGGCTTTAGCGAGCAAGAAAACTAAGTTAGAAAATTTCCTCGAAAGTTTTAAGTCCACGTTACGAAGTGGAGACAGCAGTCTTGGACTTCCGGTTCTTGATCCATTCACCGCGGCCAGTATGCCCATCAAATTTGATAAAAAGGATAATATAGTAAATATAAAGTGCGTATCAGCTGAGCTTTTGAAGTAAAACGTTGACTCTTGACGCGTTAACAAGAAAAAAAAAAGATACAATTGCAATTAGAAAATTTTAATTATTATTTCTCATTTTATTTCGTCTTTTTCAGCCTTCTTGCAAATTTGACAAACGTCGAGGCAACTGGCTTGTCTTCGTACAACGTCAATAGCGCTGATTTTAAAGTGTTCGGTTTAAAAGCACACGCTGATCTCACCTGGCCATTGATAACCGCAAGTACTAATTATTCCACCAACAGCCAAATCTTCAACCATGCTCTTTATGGAAATGGAGGAGTGAAGTGAGCATTTACTTTTTTTTCTTTTTTTTGAAACTGTTATTACCCTAACTTTTGATAAGCGAGTTTTTAAAATGTATGCATATATTTTAATTTTCAGTGCAGCGGTGCATAACTTTAGATTTCAAATTAACATTAGTTTCGTACCAAAGGGCAAACATATTCAAGTTAAAAGTTTATCTACAACAATTTCTTTGGGAGCGCTCGACGTAAGTATTTAAATTACAATTTCTGATTCAATTTTTTTTTATTTCTGTTACCGTAAATTACTTTTTATACTTCATTTATAACATTTTCTTTTCTATCATTTGCAGTTTAAAGCGACCGGTATTTATAATGACGATGAAACGTCTGAAGTGTTGAGCAAAACAATTTCTGATACAGCACCTGAACTGATCAAGCAATATCAAAATCAAATTACGCAAGAGATCCAGCAAATCTTGACTCAAATAATCAATAAATATCTCTCCACTATAACGCTAAAGGAACTTTTAAAAATGCTAGGCCTATAATAAATTTTTATCATGTCAATGCTATACTAGATGTATAATTTAAGTGTCGAGTAAATTACATTTATTTAAAGAGCGTTTGTTCGCAAGCAATGTCTACGATGAAAATTCTGTACCAAAGCTGGCTTTGGATTAAGATTATTACTATAACATATCAATAAAATTACCCATTTAAAAAACTATTACTCTTTCTATAATAAATTCTTTTTTTTTATGTTATTTCTGTATTAATATTAAAAATGGAATACATTATATGTTACTCATTTATGTATTTACTAGAAGAAACCGTGCGTGCGCTACGCGCGCGCTATTTTTTAAGACACCCCGATTAAAAATTGCGAAAAAGAGAATTATGCGACTTACCGAACAGCATGAGCTTCAGCGGAGTTCTAGAGTTCTGCCGGTGACTGTAACATAAAATGAAACATATTAATATAGACATGTTAGCATTTAAATTAATGTAAAGATAAAGCTTAATTTTAATAAAGATTGTATAAAAAAGAATTAATTCTCACCAAAAAGTTGCTTCGCCGATGCCTGATACCCTTCCTGGTTCTCCTCCTCTTCTAAGGATGTCTGCGGAATGTCGGATCGGTCCTTCCTTCAATGCTAGAGTATTATCTGAAACAGAAAAATTACGATTAATATTCTGTTCCGTTCGATGTCTTATTGAGCTATCGATTTCTTGAATCAAAATTAAAAATTTAACGAGAAAGGCGGTAACACGTTCTGAAGCGCGGTAGAAATAAAACGCGGGATAGTAAAATTATGATTAATATTCTGTTCTATTCGATAATTATTGAGTTATCGATTTCTCGAGTCGAAATTAAAAATTTAACGAAAGAGGTGGTTGCGCGTTTTGAATAACGGTAAAGATAAAAAGCGGGATAGTGAATACCCCCCGGTGGGGGTAACACAAGGGGGTAAAGAATATCCCGCGCGATAGTAGGGAAAACATTGAAGGGGTTGGGGGAAGTTTTCGCGGTCATTCTACCGACGACTTTTGACCGCGCAACAGGGTGACGTGGACCTCGCTTGAAGTGACAGTTAGATTCTTGTGTCGGGATTCAAGGTTAATAGGAAGTGTCGTGGACTATCTCGCGAGTGTCTACCGCGGTAGGAATATTTTATATCGCGGCGCGTTTTATACCGGTGCTTCGTGCAAGTTTTGTGTCGTTCGTTACACCGACCGAAGGATTAAAGTGACAGTTAGACCGCGCTTACGTCTCAGGGTCGTGTTTAAAGATTTAACGGAAGTGTCGTAAATATCCCGTGAGTGATCTAGTGCGCGGAGAACGTTATTTTATCATAAAACAAGAATGCTTTTTCGTGATCGGAATATTGTTTCGCGCTTTCGGGATATAATAATTCGCGTTTCAATTTATTTTTTAATTAATCGTCGTACAGCCAGAGTACGCGTTATCTCTCGCGGAGTGTCGATTTTCTGTCTGGTAAGACGTGCTAATAGTACAGTGACCGGTAATGATGACTTGACTCACTGTGGCGAAGGCGGCTAACGCGCGTGAGCTAGGGTGGAGTGCGTTAGGCCTTACCGCGGATCGTGTGCGTGAACCTTGGAGTACCGAGAGAAGCGAGGAAAAGAGGAAGGCATCATGTTCTGTTCTGTTTGCGACGTGCGTGTGAGAGAGAACGCATGTGATCGCTAAGAAATCATTATAGGCGCCTCTAATGATTTCTTAGCGATCACTCGTGCGTTCTCTCTCACATGTACGGTCGCGAACAGAACAGACCATGAAGATGCCTTCCTTCAACTTTTCCCTCGTTTTCTCGTTTCTTTCGGTACTTCAGGACTCACGTACGCGATCCGCGGTAAGGCCTGACGCACTTTACCCTAGCTTACGCGCGTTAGTCACCGTTGTCGCAGTGAGTCATGCTGTTATTGCCGGTCACTACTATTACATGCAATTCGGGAAACGGCATTTTCTGTTTGAAAGATTCGCGTTACGCCGGATTGTGCGATGCGTATTTTAGTATTTTTTTAATTTCTATTTGAACAATTTTTCCTTGTTTTATGATAAGTTACGCTCTAAGTGACAATGTAATAAAGTGCGCGGTGAATATTATGTGAGTGAGTGTGAGTGTGAGTGTACAGTTTTGCGTTTTTGTATATTATACGGGGTGCCGTGTTTAAGTTATTATGTAATGAGTGATAGTGTAATAAAGTGCGCGGTGAATATTATGTGAGTGAGTGAGTGTGAGTGTGAGTGTATAGTGTCGCGTTTTCGTTTATAATACGGGGTGCCGTGTTTAAGTTATTACAAAACAAGGTCGCTTTTCTCGTAATCGAAATATTGTTTCGCGCTTTCGGGATATAGTAATTCGCGTTTTTAATTTATTTTTTAATGGATCGTCGTATAGCCCGGAGTATTCGTCGGTCCCTCGCGGAGTGTCGTTTTCTGTTTCGTTAGACGTGACTGATAGTGCGTGCGCTACTGCACGCAATTCGGGAAATTGGCATCTGCTGCTTGAGAGATTCGCGTTACGCCGGATTGTGCGACGCGTATTTTAGTAGTTTTAAAGTCCTATTCGAACAATTTTTTCTTGTTTTATAATAATTTAAACTAGGTACGAGTGATAGTGTAATAAAGTGCGCGGTGAATATGAGTCATAGTGTTATGAAGTGTTATGAAGTGCGCGGTGAATATTATGTAAGTTAATGTGAGTGAGTGTGAGTGTACAGTTTCGCGTTTTTGTTTATAATACGGGGTGCCGTGTTTTAATAATAATTTAAACTGTGAGTGATAATGTAAACTAACGAGTGATAATTTAAATTATGAGTGATAGCGTTAGGGGTTAATGATAGTATTTCGCGAGAGTTTCCAGTGCGTGAAAAGATGACTCGACGACGATGACCTCCCATCTGAGAGGAGGAGCAGGCCCGGGGGGTATCCTGCATCGGCGGAGCAACTTTAAGGTAAGCATTAATTTTTAAATCAAAATCTTTATTAAAAAGAAACTAACATGTCTGAATTAATATTTTCCTATTTATGTTACAGTCACCGGCAACAACTCCGCTGAAGCTCATGCAGATTCGTGAGTCGCATGCTTTTATTTTTTTTTTTTTTTTACAAATTTCTTATTTAAATGTCTTTATTTTAATTGTTATATTATATATGTTTTATGTATACTTATATATTTTTATATACATATGCTTTAATATATATTTTACTTTCAGAGAAATAATACTTTTTTTTTTTACAAATTTCTTATTTAAATGTCTTTATTTTAATTGTTATATTATATATGTTTTATGTATACTTATATATTTTTATATACATATGCTTTAATATATATTTTACTTTCAGAGAAATAATACTTTTTTTTTTTACAAATTTCTTATTTAAATGTCTTTATTTTAATTGTTATATTATATATGTTTTATGTATACTTATATATTTTTATATACATATGTTTTAATATATATTTTACTTTCAGAGAAATAATACTTTTTTTTTTACAAATTTTTTATTTAATGAATTAAATAAGACAGCTGTCTTATTTCCTTGAATTAAAATACAGGCGCGCGCCTGTATACATATATTGCATATATTTATTTGCACTAATATTATATTACTTTAAGAAAAATGATGTGTAGAATGCATCAAAAATTTTTAACCACACCGGTTGTACTTGCAGAAAATATGAAAAGTATATACAACCGACAGTCCGCAGTCTGTTTAAGTGGGACGGGAAATTTTTCCTGCATTCTACATTAAAAATTTACATTACAAAATCGAAATTTAACTAATTCAAGCGTTTCACACGCTTTTTTAGATATGATTAAAATGGGAAAGAAAGAAAGAAAGAAAGAAAAAGAAGAAATGTCCAAGTATATTATTTGCAATCTACGTATGTTAATAAACGGACTTTAAAATACGATACGTACACGTGACGTTGTCGATTGATCTAATCGAACTAAAAGATAAGATGTCAAAAATTCGCTTTGAAAAAAGCATTGATTTAATTGCATTTATAGAACCCACGGAGGATAGCTTTAAAAATCATAAAAATAGATAACGAGAGAACAAATTGCTTCGTACGATAGATCCGCTGTGCGATATGTTAATCTCCGGTGAGACGTAGTGCGGTCGGTAAAACGCGATTGCTTTACGATTCGCGTAGGTCGAACCGCGAAAGTGCACCCTCCGATAGCGCGGTATAGTAGTGCAGCTCATTGCAGCAGCGGGACACATCGGGATCGTAATGTCGCGGGACAGTGACATAGCGCTGAGAATGCCGCGGATATGCGCGATTGCGACCTTACCTCGAGGCAGGGAACCGGAAAGGGCACTGATTTATAACGATTTTAATAGAAATAAAGGTGCGCTCCACGTACAGAGATAACGTTCGCCGACAATGACGCATCGTCAAGAATGCACGGGCGCTCTTTCAGCATGCCGCGCGCGTGCATGTCGCGCGAAATTTCCATTTTCGCGCTCGTCGAGGAAATCGCGGGGAAGCGCCAGAGAGAATAAAGTACAAATGTCCGAGCCAGGGCGATCGCGCGTCACGCTATGAGATCCGGAAAAATTGTCGCCGGCACCTCGTCACCTAAATCACATTTTAAGAATCTCCCGCGACGCTGAACGAGCGCGATTCGCTGCGTGCAGCCGCGAGGATGCGTCGCGTAGATCGTGCCTCTGAAGCTTTTCAATTATTACTTAACGGAGATACCTGTTTTAATGCGATAAGCCGCGGAGTAGAAAATTGACTGCAAACAGCCGCATCCCGCTGTCGCTTGGAGGGACACTCGGCGGAGGTATAACCTAGATCGATCTGAGATCGAGGAAAGATTTCTCGTATTAAAAATCAGATCGCGAATCCGAGGAAAGTCCGCGCTCGCGAATTTCACCGACTTCCGTGCGCGGTATACCGCCTGCTACTCCACTTATCCCTCGTTATTATGTACTGCGTGTCTTAGAGAATGATAAATGAGGTGATGTAGGAGCGGTCTCGTGCGTTAGCTATCACTGTCCCGCGTTCGTCGGCGTGCGATTATCGTGACCGAGAGAACCGGGCCAGTTCTCCACGGACAATTACCGATACAAATGCGGTAACAAATTGGCTGAAACGGACCGCGGCAGATATCGGCGAATTTCGACCTTCGTCACGTCTCGCGCAGGAAACGGAAATTGTTCGACGATCAGGAAACGAACGATAAAACTGTCGTTTGATAACTAGAACGTCCAAAAGTACGGGAAAAAGTAGAAAATATAGCTCTGTTAACTTTTCATGCGCCTAGAAGTAAGAGAATCTGGCCAAAAACATCTCTTTTATTTTTTCTTTTTAAAGTTTAACAAGTCTTCTTGCGCGGAAGTATATGTATTACAGTATTAAAACTGTTCGCGTAATAGAAAAGTATTGAAGATTCGTTCTGGTGACCTCACTTTCAACTAATTTGTAGGAAAAGCATGCCCGATCTCAATAATGTAAAATAAACGAGAAAGTGACGCGACCCTGCTCTGATATCAGCAAAAGTATACGGGTTCTTATCCTTCGACCTCGAAACCTGTATTACATAGAAGCTTCGCTTTTCTCGAAAGTCAAGCGCACGTAATTTTAATTTGGCAAGCAGTTTTATTATGTAGCAATTTTTTAAGATAGATCAGACCAGGCGTCTCACACTCATATTAAAAAGTAGAATTTGGAACAAAAAAAATAAAAAAAAAAAGACACTCCGACTTGTTTAAATTGATTGATAGATTAAAACTAACTCGTAAACTTTAAATGCTTAAAAAAAAAAAAACAATTATAGAAATTAGAAAGAGCAATTCTCTCTGAATCGAATATGTCGAGCCATTTTTTGCCTCGCGTCATTTAAATTTCGAATTAAGAATCGTGTTCAGGCGATGAAAGGATTAACGGGACGCATCAACGGAGTTGACACGAAATGATCCAAGTTATTGATAGGCAAAGTTAATGGTCGGCGTATCAAAAAATCCAGTTAAATCTCGTATAACAAGCGGAAGAATATTTTGAAATTACGACTTTGATTATCATCGTGTTATATTGCGTTGAAGCTCGGTCCGCGGAAGAGAACCGCCAGGAGAGAAAGAAAGATATCCTCGCTTTACCCTATAAATCCCGCGATCGCGTAACATGAGCGCACGTATTAGGTTTCATATGTATGATTCCAACTAGCGGCGCTAAATAGTCGCCGCGAGCGATAGCACGGGCGACATAAACCACTTCATTTGCTCTAATGCGACGCTTCGTTTCGTTGGGAAAACGACAACTTCCTTCGCCCCCATCGTCTCGCGAAGGATATAAAGTATCGGAATCGAGCGTTTGTTCCCCGCGCGGAGCTCTCCCTCGGGAAACCGGCCACCCACCGCGAATGGTAATCCCCCGTGCAATTTCTCGTGCTTTGCGCGAATTAACTAGCGGCACTCTACGCGAGTCTTGATTAATTGCAATCGCGGCGTTACTTTCGCGTCGCTTATTCTTAATCTCGCCGTGTCGTATCCCATGAAATTGCGCCGTAACGAACGCCGATAGAAATAACTGTACCGCACCTATATTAATGCACGTGGTATCCCGGCGTTGCTGCGGCCTCATAGGCCGATACGCGCTCGCTGCGATTGCGGAACGTATTGGCGATTTTTTTAAAGAGAGAGAGAAAGAGAAAGAGAGAAAGAAAAAAAAAGGAGCGCCTCTTGAAAAAATCTGACTTTGTTATCTTTCATTAAGTCGCAACGAGAGGTAAAATAAAGTATATTTAGCTGCTGCCGCTTTCTCCGCGCTGTGCGAAGAGCTCTCCGCTGGGCGCTCTCGAATTACGCGATCGCGATGCGTTCCTTATCAGGCGCGCTGCGCGATGAGATGGGGCGGCGGCGCGAAGGCGAGCGGAAAAGCAAGCGGGCAATGATGACGTTACAGCTGATTTCAATCACGCGTTTCAGCATAAAGGATCCCGGGCGAGCCCTTCCGTGTCCGCAGGCGCCGCGGCGCGGCGGAACGCGATGGAAATCAGTGATCCTTTCACGCAGCGTGGCAGAAGCCCTCGTAAAAGAGAGCGCGCTCCATTTGCATTTACCGGGCGTGATCTATAGAGCGCGGGGAAAAGATGAATGATTGGATAAAGAGGGTGAGCGCGGTCGAACGACGGACGGAACGGCCGAAAGAACGGCGGTGACGTTTGAGGACGTACGCGACGCGAATGGGACGCAATCATCGCGCCTCATTTATCTGTGAACTCTTTGCCGTGAACCGCGACGTAAAGTACGAAAAATCGCTCACCGGATAGACAGCCGATGAGCGAAACAAACCCGTTAATTATTCTTTAATTTTTCATCATCGATCTTTCCACGAAAGTCTAAATTGTAACGTTAAAAAAATTAAATCGAACAACTTTCTTTTTAATAATAACAGTTATCCGATCAGAACTCTACTAGCTATTCGTACATGCCGCGAAGAGAAATATGAGAGTCTAAATGTACGCTCTGTACCGGCGAGTTGCCGTGTTGTCTGCTTCGGTCAACGTTTCTTGACTAATACTCGCGGCACCTACGGAGACAATTACCGTATGCCGTATACGTTCATCCGCAGAGTTCATCTCGCGCAGATAACGACAAAAAGAAGCGCCGACGGCGTCGTATCCGGGGAACGTAAACGGGAGATACTGCCCCAGCCTGCGCGGCAACAGATACAACGTTTCCTGTTACCTGGCTATACCTAGGACGCGGCCGAGACTGCTACACGTGGCATCCGTTCTATCTCCGGACCGGACAATTTGCTTCGCAACCCCGAGAGATTTATGCGAGGCGGCGAACAGCGCGAGTACTGTTACCTTCTGCCTCGCGGA
This sequence comes from Cardiocondyla obscurior, assembly GCF_019399895.1. Taxonomy (NCBI): domain Eukaryota; kingdom Metazoa; phylum Arthropoda; class Insecta; order Hymenoptera; family Formicidae; genus Cardiocondyla; species Cardiocondyla obscurior. The sequence goes on from NC_091866.1 coordinate 8,515,379, forward strand.
ATCGCGAACGCGAAGGAGAAAGCTCACCGTCCAAGTCGCACGGACAGCCTCTCCATTTTAATACGCGACATCTCGCTACTTTGCGCTCGGTTTACTCGCCACGCGTCTTTCGTGGGCTCGATAAATACCTAATTCCGGTCGAAGAGGCGCGTGTCGAAACTGACGTAATGATCGGTGGAGCTCACACGCTCCGCGGACGCGGGCTCTTATTCCCGCGATACCTGATTACAAACCGGAATATCATTACGAGTCGGCGGGGAATTATCCTAGATAACGTAGCGCGGGCATCGCGGTGGCGAACGGTAAAATCCAGCCTCACGGGCGCGTTCGCAGCGAAGATCCGCGCGGCGTCAGCGCGGCTCGCACCGAACGGCGACGCGCGACTCGCGTTGGCTCCCTTAGAACCGTGGTACCCGAGTGCATCTATTACGCTAATAGCGATAATGGCTCGTTTCTGTGAGCACGCCGACCATGAGAGTCAGCTGTCTCCGTTAGGCGATGTTACCCGGGACGCTTATCGAAAGAGAAAAAGAAAGAGAAAGAGAGACACCTTGCTCGGACGCGGAATGACCTGCGCGAATCGCGCGCGGCGATGAAGAACGCCATCGATCAAGTATGCGGTATCGGTGTGCGAAAATCCGCGCCTGGAATTTCCCAGTCAGCACTCAGCACGGTAGGAGGTAGAGGCCCTGAGTTCGCGTACGACGAGATTTGTGTTCGCGAGTCATCCCGGAACTAGTCGCGCGCGCTCTTACACGTATGCGTGGTACATTACGTACACGCCGCACTAAAATGCTGCTATCTAGAAATAATCATACGGTCGAAAAATATATATTCCACTTTATTGTTATTGAAAATGTTTGTTTCGAGCATCGTCGAATTAAACCGACCCTCGCCGATTCACGCGAGCGCGATATCAGTTTTATTATCCAAGTTCCAGCTTTCAGCCGGCTTGCGACTACACGACGGATCGAAACGCGGACCTAACGAGCGAACGATGACGGTGGAGGCGGATAAAGAACGGCGGAGCGTGAACGAGTCGGTCCAAAGTGAAGGATGATTTATCTACAAATTTGTAATTTAGATGAAATTTAATTATTAGGACGAGACACGCCACCGCTGTACGTCTATCTGCCCTTACGTATCCATCCACGTCCGCCTATGCTATTAGCGATAATGGTTCGTTCTCATGGAGATAAAGCGCCGGGTTACGATCGCCGGGAAACAAGTAGGTCCAGTATTGGCCCCGCGGGCCTCGCTCGTCCGCGCGTTCTTTCTTCGTTCGCGGGCTGGGGCTGGTGCGCGCGAATGTTACGCGGCATGTCCACCGTCGTGAAACCACCGAGGCCGAGGAACTGGCGACGCGATTTATTATGATTGCCTCGCGCCGTATATATCGACTACCGGACACCCCGGGCAAAAATGGAACGACGTTTATGGCCTTGCACTGTCTTCGGGCCGTGCTCGCGCGAGAGGAATCCGCCCCGGCCCGCCGCGCCGTTATTTTTTGATGCCCCGACGCGCCCGGAGTTTTGACGCGGGGTTATGCGTCGAGAAAGAAAACGAGGCGAATAAGAGAAAGTTAAAGAGCCACATTCCGCGGAAGACCGAGGCTGCCCGCGCTTGCAATGCATTTGCATAAACAAAATATAATCGTTAAAAAAAAAAAAAAAAAAAAAAAAAACTGGTGTTTAAGCGAATGGTTTAACTATTTATAAATATATTTTAAGATTCGTTTAATTGCTACGTGTCTTCGTACGATTTCGCTCGCCTGCACCGAGTCTACGTTACGTAAAGCCCGGTAATTCGGATTATCCGCTTTTTGTGCGTGATTTCTCCCCGTTGCAATATCGAGCAGCCGGTGATTTTAATTGTAATACGTTGCGCACAGTACGCGCGGAATGAGGTAATCCGCGGGAACTTAGTTTCCGTCTCTCGTCAGCCAGCCGTTGTTTCGTCGGTATTGCGTAAAACGGGCGCCGATTCGCACGACTCCTCATCAGCGCGGGGGAACGATGAGCCGACCCGGCCCGACCGGAGGGATCTTAGGCGTGGAATCGCACTCGGTCGCGGTTATGGGAAATGTGAAAGCTGTTATGTCGGTTAGACGACGTGGGTGTTGCCGATCTCACGCACAGTTGGCGAGAATTTTCATCGCCGTTGTTACGTCTGGCTGTCTTCTTGGGAGCCAAGAATCTCCATTGAAAACCCTATGCCTTTCCATCCCGCGCGTAACTCACTCGAAACATTATTCATCGACTTACAACAATATTGAAACAATGATATAATATAATTTAGAATTTTTTTTTAATTTTTCTACGTGCAAGTTTGACTTTCGATATAAGCTTTCTTACTCGATAGAATTTTTTCTAATTCAAATCTAGCTGCCGCAGAAATATTTCCTGTCGCTATTGCGCAATCTCTTAATTTCACGCCTCGCGCAATTTTCAACTAAACGAACGGAGCTTTCGTCTCATAGAGCGCGCACGAAAGACACTCGCGACGCTTCTCTTTCCCTCGCCTCGTCTTTTACCGTCGTGCACATTCGGCGGGCATATACTTTACGAATACCTACGTGACCAGCGAGTAACGAGGGAGTTACAGGTCAGTATATATAATAAATAGGCGTCGCTTCTTCCGCGCGCGCTTGGCAGGCGGTGTTATTTATCACCAGGAAGCGCTAGCGGCATTCTGATTAACGAAGGTCAAGCCCGCCATAGAAATCACGAACTTAGCTCTGACTCCGGACCTTTTCCCGAGGTTATACACACGCGTTAACGTGGTCGTCGTCGTCGTCGTGTCAGTGCAGCGACCTAGCGAGAATTGCTCCCGTGTTCCCAGCTCCGACTCGCCGGCGCCGTTTTGCTTAACACAGGCGCCACAACGAGAACAACCACTGCCGGCCTACGATAGATATGTAGGCTCGAAATGCAATTATTGCGTCATGCCTACGTGCTCCTGCATTTCGCTATGATTCGTCACAATTGATTCGCAGCGTGGCGTGCGAAGAAATAAGTTGGATCGAACGTTCAGACGCTATGGAAATTTTAAGCAGCAGTAATTTTTTTTATTTTTTTTGTTTCTTTTCTTTTTTTTTTTTTTTTTTTTGAAGGAAAAAATTTAAATATATGTAATAGTTTAGATAATCACTGGAATTAATAGTGACGTAATCTGTTAAACTGCAATTAAAGATACGAGGGGACCCATTAAATTTATAACATAAGAATTCCTGCTGAGTTAGGGGGATAAACCTTATCGTGTGTAAACTTATGACGGGTATAAGAATGTTAAAATCAGCATGGCATTATAATAAATTTTATCTCCTCTCTTTACGGACTACGGGAAAACCCGTTTCGCATCGGAGAGCCCGCCGAGTTTAGCTTGTGGGAACGAGTAATCATAAAATATCAACGGAAATTTGTCATCCGCCTGGCGCTCGAATTTATCGCGAATAAAATGTATAGCCGGCATAGGCCGCGCATTAACGCGCTTAAAAAGTTTCCGAATGAAGTCCCGAGTGAAGTACATTTAACTTTTTTAACGATATACGGCTCGAATTCACGGCGAAGGCCAGACCCGATCGCGAAGTACGTCCAAGAATAGAACGGCGGCATTATCTCGGCCGACTCCGCTGGACCCCGGGACTCGCGGAGTAATTAGCGGCAGAATTAACGAAGCTGTTTTTGGACCTGGGTATCCCGTGTTCCCGTCCTTCCGCGCAATCGCGGCGATCTTCGCCGCGAAGATACGTCAATACGAGGCCCGCAGAGGCGGAGAGGTTTTATTGTCGAAAAAAAAAAAAAAAAAAGAAAAAAAAAAAAAAAAAGAACCGTTTCGTGAGAAGATAAGAGGGGCCAGCGAGGAGCAGGTCCAGTGTCCCTGAGATGGGGACCATCGGTTTGTGGAACCGCAGGAGAGATTCGCGCAGGGTCGTTAAACGAAATCCGCACAGAGTTACGCCGGGCTCCTTTGATCGCTCGCGTCTCTCCGCTCCGCCCCGGCCGCGCCAATAAGACGCTGACGTAACTCCGCAATCTTAGTCGCCGATCAGGCCGAACACGGGATGAGCGAGGCCGCTCTGGTTCGCGTTCATCGCGAAACGCTCTCCCCGAGCAGATAGATAGCAGGCGCACGGATGAACGAACGGGCGGAGTTTCCTCAACCGAGAGAGAAGCGAGAGCGCGGCGGCCTGGCTCCTCTTTTCTCGCTGTTACGGAGGAAGGAGATCGGCCGAACCGTCCGGGCAGGCCGAGATCGGCGGCCACGGGAAAAGCAGGAGAGAAGCTCCCTGGGAGTACCGTTACTTCCTCGGGGGGCCCCCGGGCCCAGACGTGTAATTTATATATCGCCCTGTACCTACCCGTCGCGCGGACTTGGCGAAAGTATACGGCCTTTTTTTTACGACTCGAGAGAGAACAGAACTGTGGGAGGCGGGATGAGGAAACGCGAGGGCCAGGAGGGCCACTGAGCAAAGGGAAGTCGCTACCGCTTTTTTCCTTCGTCGAGCTCGTCCTTTCTTTTTCGCTCGTGTGACTCGCGTTTCTCATTCTTCTTTTTTCCCCCCCCTCGCCATATATTTCTCCTTCTTTTCCTTTCTCTTTTTTAAACGACAGGGTCCGCAAATGCTCACGAAAGAATCACATACGCCAATTACGAACCGCTCACGGCAGCAGCCTTACCGAATGCGTACAGCGTGCTCCTGCCTTATACATATTTTCGGGCCGTACGGGTTACCGCATTCGGTTCCATTCGATAACGACCGGGCCAACTAGCGCGATCCAGTCCGTTATTTCAATAAAAAAAAAAGAAAAAAAAAAGAAAAAAAAATTTACAAAGAAAACTTAACAAATACATAAATCACGCGATAACGTGAATATAAAATTTCCGCGAGTCGTGTCGATTTGCACCAAGTCGGTGAAATAAAATTTCTTTCAACTCGTCGCGGCTCTCGGGGAAGGAAAACAAGAGTACGTTTCGCGTCGTTCCACGAATCCGATGACTCACTGTCTTCGCTCGGAATTTTTTTATTTTTTTTTCCACTTTGCGTAATTATCGGGAAAATGATTGCCGCTGACAAGCACGATCGGCCTACCTGTCCGGCCGGTCAGTCCGTCGCCGGAATACCGCACAGCCGTAACCATAAGTACGGACGAACGATTCGAAGAGCGTTCCCTCGGTACGTTTTCTCGGCTGATCCTGCCCGTGCAGCCGCGCTTTGACACGGCGGGATCGCGATGACCCTCGATTTATACTATTGCGCGGGACTATGTAAGCTGGGAGAATGTATTATACGCGCGCGCGTGTGTGCGCGCCCGCTGTTGCATGCAAATGCACGCGCGCGTCACTGATGCGACCACGTCCATTAGGATTGATCGGCAACATTAATACAAGTTAGTGCCGACATGCTCGCTGCCCGTTGAATTCTATGGCCCGGCACCGGGCATGCTTCTTCGTCTCTCTCTTTCCCTCCTTCGAAACCGCGCTGCATCCTCGAGAAAGCGCCCCCGTGTCCCTTCCCCCGCGCGTCTCGCGATCCGCGATCTTGCGATTTCGCGACGTGCCACGCCGTTCCGAAGTCGTCGTCGTCTAGAGCGAGGGAAGAAGGAGAGCTATCGGCCATCAATGCCTACTTCCGGCAAGGTCCGTCGTGTACGAGGTATTACCCGACGGCGAAGTCGTGAATTCAACGGTCCGTCCGGATGGGGAAACGTCGAACGCGGTTAAAAGCGAAACGGATCACGCCGATTAGCGGGATAAGCGTCATCGGGCGATGTAGAAAAACGCGTCGCGTATAATCGAGACGGAAGAACGTTTATCCATAACGAGAAACGTGTCGGGTGTGAAAAATGCGCTGAAGTACTTTTACCGCTTGTCGTCAACGGAGCAACAAAGTAATCTGATAACGACCGCAAAACTATCGGCAGCGTGTTAGAAGAGTTTCACCGTGTTTAATTTTGATATTAATTTTTTTTATCGGCGCGGTTATATGTATTTATCGTTCATTCGCGATAAGAGTGAGGATCGGTTGGCGTGATAATGAGCGGGCGGGCTAATTGGATAATTGTTCGGCAGTGATACTTCCCTAGAAACCTTATACGTCCACGAGCGTTCGTTTCTCAAGCCGATCGCGGCTGTGAGCCGGGCGAGTGAATCGAGTATTTAATCCTCGCGCTTATAACCCCCACCGATTTTATTATATTGCGTATAATTTATGTGCGCGCGGCGCGAGACCCGTAACGTCCGCTTATTCCCAGCCGGCGTGGCGTTATCTTCTTGTTTACTATTAGCAAAGTGCGCACGATAATGATACACGGGCAATTTAATCGCGCCATCTTATCGCGGCGATCTTCGGCGATTCACCCCGCCGGGCGCTACGAGGTCACAACCCCCGGGACGAGCCGGTCGTTATTTCGCTAGCCGCGGCTCGCCGGACTTTTCGGTTCTGAAAAGCACGGCGCCCCCGCCGTGTTTAGCGTCCCGGAGACATTTATTCACCGAACGGCGTCCGATGAATTACGTCACGCGCAAATCACTGGCTGTCCGGCCTGCGTAACAATTATCCCGAGCTTCTTAGAAGGCGCGATGATTTACAAGTTCTCGCAAATACTTCGCGATATCTCTCTCTCTCTCTCTCGGCGATTTAACATGTGCATTAAAACGCAAAGTCGTACAAACCTCGCCTGCGAACGTAAGTTTTCTCGCGGGGTGGGTACGCGAGCGCGTGGGTCGCCGGGGAATTTACGATTCGCGTCGACCGCGAGGAAGAGCCGCGGCGCTTATTACACGCGCGATTTTTTCTAAGGGTCCTCTCCTTCGCGCGTGCATCCGCGAAAATTACATCTCGTCGAAACGATATAAAAGCGCACCTCTCGTCTTCATCCTTTCGCCCACCCCGCCCTGTCTCTCGCTCTCTCTATCTCTCTCTCTCTTCATCGAAACGCGGGTGTGAGGACACGCGCTTGCACGCATAGGTACCCGAGGCAAGACACGGAACTTTTGGCCAACTCGGGCTGTTAAAGCCGAGGATTTTACCACGCCTATCGCGATCATAGTGATTACCCTATACGTATTACAATGCAAATGCTGGTTAATTCTCGGTGTGCCCGCGCGCTCGGTCTCGTCGCCACCCCCGGAGATCGTTTCGTGCTAAAACGACGCCGTCCCACTCATCTTCCTCTCGATATCTCATCTCCTTCGCTTTGCCCTCTTAGATTCTTGTCTCGTACAAGAAAAAAAAAAAAAAAAAAAAGAAAGAACCGTCGCAAGAGAAGAGGGATTTGAGTTTACCAAGAAAGCTCGATATCTCGTCGACATACCTCGCCGTATTGCGTGAAAAAGAAAGACTAATAAAAGAGGACACCGATCGGGGGGTCGACGTGCTTCAAATTCCTTCAAGTTTTAAGAGCGCCTCCACCGTGTCCTGGAAAGGACTCTTGATTTGTCTGGTCTGTTCGCCCGTCCGTTAATCTTACAAGGGTTTTGTGTTTCCCCCTTTTCTCTTTGGTTCCAAATATCTTAGAGTCTACGAGCGAACGAGATGCCGGTTGAATGTTAGCGAGTTATTATTGGTAACGAAGAAACGCATGTGATAGAACGTGCCTTTTTTTTTTTTTTTCCTACCCGCGTTTTATACGTTTAATTAAAAAGTTTCTCGGAAACGCACGAATCGCTTTGGCGTGTATCAAAAAAATGTAGATCCCGCGATACGGGATATTAGTAGCCGCGGAAGTTTATTTCCCCCTTTAATTATATAAGCACGGTTTGAGAAGCTCGCGCGGATAAATAATAAGCCAATAAACTCGAAAGATCATTCGGAGTCATTTGAGACTCCGCGCCCAACGGGTATCGTTAATTGTCCCGTATCGGAGCGAACGGAGGGTCGCGTATTCGCAAAAAGTAATCGGCATGCGGCCCATAGTGCTGGTATTAATATCAAGCGGGAGCGTCGTCATCGTCTTTCCTCTCTAATTATAATGATCTCAAATTAACGACCACGTCGCGACGCGAGGGTTATTTTTATTTTACATCTGCATGAAAATTTTAATCATCGTAATTAGTAAGTTTGTGAGCCTGGCGCGAAACTGAGGCCGCAAAAATCGTCGTAAAAAAGAAGATCTCCGGTTTTTCCTGACGCATCACTCATAATATCCGCGCGCATAACCCGATCCAAATTAGGATTGAAACGATCCCTTGCACGCGACGAGAAAAAACAGGGAGGAGTAATTAAGTCGACTGGCATGTTTCGGCGCGAGATATCTGGGTTAGTCGGCAAAACAGTCTTCTGGTCGAAATAACCTCGTCAAGAACAATATCTCTCTTTTTTTTTTCTTTTTTTTTTAATTGCGAGATTATCCTTGTTACGCGTCGCCTTCTTATAATATTACAAATAAAAAAAAGAACGATAAAATTACTTTTTAACGCTCACAAAATAAATGCTCCATTTTCAACAAAATTCTCATTAATTATTCCCGGCTATCGATTTAAATACGTGAAAAACAGCGTGAGCTTCGTCGGATTGATGCTTTTAAGAAACAGCTTTTGAATTAATTGATCCGACTTGAATTATGCCCAAGGGTCGGGCGAAGGCTAAATTGCGCGATTAACTATCGCGTAAATATTAACTCCCCGGTACGAAGGACGTGCGCGTTCTTGCAGGATTCGAAGGAGGATCTCGGGGCTGTGCCAGACCGGTCTGCAGTGGCGCGGCGCGAAAGAATAACGACGCTGAAAGAGGCGAGTGGCCTTTTTGCGCGGACCACTCGTGATATTTCATGGCACTTTTACAGATATTATGTGGAACGCCGGGCGCACACCGCGCGATAAATCATTTTGCAACAACGTACGCCGCGTCAGGAAGAATCCCCCGGTGTCGAAGCCGCCGCGCCCGCTCGCCGCGCCGATGAAGGCGGCGGGGATTTATGCGCGGATAGCGAGGACGGGTTAAATGCATAATTCAAGATGGCGAGCGCAAGTAGCAACGAGGGTGTAACATATTTGCACATCTCCATGCAACATTCATAGGCGACGTAACGCGGCGCACCTTCTGGAAAGCTTCTTTTTAACATCGCGCGAGATGAATCGGTTCCGCGCGTGAGTTTCGTCGCGCCGCTGGCGCGTCACGATATCGCACGACATTTAGCGCGGCTGTCTTTGAGGCCGAATCAAAAGCAGGAGGGTTCGTACGATGGAAAAACCTACGCGCAGAATGCGGGATATGCTGGTCGCGTATTACAATGCCGTCTCTCCGAACGCAGATCGTCGCGGCCTGAAAGAAGCTGCTCGCCACGGTTGAACGGGTAACAATGAGATGCTCGATCGCGTGTCCAAGGAGCATCCTTCTCGTCTATAATGGTACGACCGGGCACCGTTATCGCCGTTTCCATAACCAGCGCGATCACGTTGATTATTAATCGAGTGCTACGAAACCGTTGGCTGACATTCTCGACACTGCGTGCTCGTCAACTAAATACCGAAAACGATTACCCGACGTCGCTTCGGCAAGCGAACCGATCGCCTAATTTGAGAGAGTTCTTTAGATACCACCGAAACGACTCTTTGATAACAAATCCGGTCCGTAACTCGCTTCGGGAATAGATAAAATGGACCTCTCTCGTATGGAGAGGCCGTGTTACATCGGACAGACGATAAATCTGCAGATTTGAAGTTAACAGTCCTTTTAGGCTTGTCTCTGCGATTCTAAATGATGTATATTACGCAACGTAAAATTATAAAAAAAATTATGTAAATAGCAAGAACGTCAAATAAAACTATTTCAAGAGATCGTCTAAAAGGTTTTAAATAACTTCGAGGTTTCCGTTCTATCCCTCGACGTTTTCCTTTTTCTCTTTCTCGCCAACGACGCAATTTAATTCCCGCGAGCATCTCGCAGGCCGCGAAGACGCGAAATGGAATGCATAATTGATCTACGGCGGGTAACACGGCCGAACGGTTGACGAACCGAATGTTAATGAGCGCGAGACAAAGTGCTGCTAAGATGACCTCGCCGCCGGGATTGACGTGTCCGCGGCGGCGCGTGTTTCCATAATCTTATTTATAATGCTAATTTAAAGTGCGGCGCGACACCGCGCATTCAAACGTCATCCCTCTTCTTAATGCGACAACCGGTCGAATGGCCGCGGGAAGTCGCCCGTGTGATTCGAACCGACGACGAGACCCGGCCCGGCTCGGCAATTGTTTGCCGTATGCGAAATTCAATTTCACGGATGAGTCGCATTTCAATCTTTATCGCTGTTAACGTTCGTGCAATTAATTTTTTTCGCCCGCTAGTACTACCTGCCGTGAATTACAGGACCTAAAAACCGTAGGTAATAAGCTGAGGCACGAGCAATAAGAGTACGACGCAGTTCCTCGGTGCGAGAATGTCGATTTTTATTATAATCTTAGTTTTCCGTCGATGTGGATTATAATTGTATTCAACAACACTCCCATTGCCCGAATCTCGATCTTAATGAACGTCGCCGAGGAACTGCCACGGATAATTAAAATTCCTAAAAACTTCAGGATCCGCGCGACGTGCGTTAACATTCGAAACTGCCGCACGGGTGTGTGCGTATTTTTTTTTACAGTGGTTTACCCATTTTACGTGCGATACGGTCGCGCGATAACGCCTCGCGCTACCGCTTCGCTCTTATCTCCGTCACGATTGCACGGCATGCGCCGTACCGTTTCCCTTTATTTGCATAGAGCCTCGCATCTCGCGCCGGCCACGAGGGAAGTCCGCGCCGAGGAAGGCTGCGTGTAATAGGTCTTACAAAAGCGACGTTTCAAAACGACTATTTGCACTTTTCATTTCAATTCCCGAGCGCCGCGATATATCACGCCTTCTATTACCGCGCGGCGATCCGGGCGCATCACGCGCGCCGCGGACGTTAGCGCGTTAAGCGCCGAGCGTGCAAGTGACTTTTTTTTTTTATTTTACGCCTTTACGCGGTCGTTTATGCGGCCCGTACGCGCGCGGAATCGCGAGCCGTTAAATTAAACACGAAAGTTACTGCCACGCACTTAAATTGCGTATTAACGCACCCTATTAACACACCCTATTAACGACGCGGCCGTACGTAACGGATTTTAATAAAGCGACGGCGATGCGCCGGATATTAAAGAGGAATCCCCGCGGAAGAAAAGAGATTCGCTATTCTCCATTATTCTAGTCACTGTCCCGCTATTTCTCGCGGCGCCTTTGGTGAGACAACTGCATTATTGAAAAGATCGAAAATTAGATTTACGAAATATCCTACGGACATTTTTCTCCTTTTTGAGATATTTTTCCTGACAAAAAAAAAATTTTTACGCTAATATGGGCGTCGCGTTTCATTTTCGCTTCGCGAAGGAGCGATCTAAAAAGCGATATAATTTGCTCACGAGGGGGGGAGGGAGAGAGAAAGAGAAAAAAGAGGAGAGACAGAGAGGGTGCGTATACCTTGATGGAATTGAGATTGTTTTCAGTAGCATAGCAGCCAATTGGCGGTAGGGCCGATGAAAAACGCACGACCTCAGGCATATACTGCCCTTTGTCCATTCCCATTTGGAATTCTTAAAAGTGCCCCGTTCCTCCCATGCGTTTATTTTTTATATTTTTTTTTTTTTTTATTTTTTGCCATAAAGGCGAGAACACCAGACAACAATAAGATGAGGAGTGTTCGTTCGGTTAAAGTGGCAGTGGCGACGATAAAAATCCAAGTACCTTGCAATTACATCTGCAGGTAAGCAAGGTTTGCGACTAGCGATGGCTACGAACGTGCGGATCGAAAAATAAAATCGTTTCTCAAAGCTTGGCCTACATTTATTCTCAACCTCGTCGACTTCGTTAAGGAAATCATTAATATAATTTGGAAATGAACGACCGGCGCATGTATGCGACTTTTTATTCGACAAAGAAATCAATCGATTTATAAGTATACGTATACGTTCTAATTTTTACTTAAAGAACAGCTTTTATCGTTAAATTTACCGTAAAGTGAAAAAAATTTTAAATTAAAAATATTCGATTGTCATATCAAAGCCATCATAAATTTATAATTTCGTAAAATAAATAAGAGCAGTAGTATCGTTTTAATAAATCAAGAGTCGGGGCTGTGCTGCCCAGTAATTAACGATAAATACCGAAAGATTTTAATATCAGAGATGCAAACTGCGTCTCGGTCGTGCACATCACTACTGGAAGACTTCACGGCAGCCTCGGCGGAGTGCCTGGCTTCTGCGGCTACTAACAGAAGATGAGCGGCGAAAAAAAAAAAGCATCTCTTGCGTAGCACCTGCCACCTTTTGCTTACATTGCCTTACTCAACTTCATTTATACGTGCATTACTCGTCTAAATACTCGTACCGAGGATCGGCGTATCGTTTTCGAATGTGTGTTACGTGGGAGTACGGCATGCATCCGAATGTCGGGAAATATACATATAAAGAAGTAAAATGAATCCTATAACTGTAGCAGCTCACAATTGTTATAGACTTACAAGGTGCAGATTTAAAAAATTAATATATTATAATATTAAAAATGATGAAAGCCGAACGGTACAAAACGTGCGGTGTTAAAAGCTGCCCATATTAGTTATGCTATGCAACAGGTTTCGTTTCCCGTACAAAAACTCTCCAACAAGTGGTTTCGTCCGACACTTGCCTATCGTATCGCCTATACCCGTAACCATACTTTTCACACATCCTATCGATACGTCGTTCAAGAAGCACCGCGATCGATCCTACGATCCGTTCGTGGCTAGCTCCCGTCGCGTCGCATGGAGCTCTGCATCCCGGAAGCAAAATCGACGAAGAACATGGGTGGTTCATATTCGCGTGCGGCGATTGATGCGCACGAACGACGGAGCCTGTGGCAAGTTGCAATTGGGACACTCACGAGGGTTAAACGACGGTACGTAGGTTGGTAAAAAAAAAAATGTTGGCCGAGGTTTGCGTCGTCCCACGGTCGGGAAAGGCCACTCGTCGAGCGCCATCGGTAAATTCGCACGGATTAAGATTAGAGATAGAATCGGGCGGTAGTTGCTAATAGTTTATTACGCGCTGTCCGCGTATCTCGCAGGCTCGCAAATGCCTGGGCTCCTCTTAGCCATGAAAGTGACTTGGCTGTTCAAACCCGCTCTCCGAGGGCAGCGTTACTCGGTCATGCCTGTCAACGATCCGACAATCGATATCGCGCGCGTCGATCGGCACTCCGCGCCGCGCGCCGTGAGCTGAACCCGGGCCGGAGCGAAGCCCAGGCCGGAGCCGGAGCCGTTCCCAATTAGGACGCACGCGCTTCGCATTTTTCAGCGGGCGTTTCATATAAAATAAATGTGCTAACTAACCAATTACAGCGAGACAGCCCCTGGGAGACGACCGGTTGCATCGCCGGCGCTCATTAGTGTCACGCTTAAGTGCCGATTGCACCTCCGCCGGCGCGGCGCGGCGCGGTCCCGGCGTGACGGCAGATGCGCTGACGATGATGCATCGCGATTCTACGACCGGCCCTCGAGAAAGTCAATATCGCACGCCGGAATTCCGCGATGGCCCGTCAAGCTGACGCGTCGCTTGACCGATGGTTCTCCTTTGTAACGCGCCTCAAAGAAAGTGCGGTCATTATTTTCTGAATAGCGGGCTCTTACTTTTCAAATAATTTGCGTGTTATTCTTATTCGGTGAATAAGCTGCGGCATTGTTTCAACGTATCGTTTATATCTATCGCGCAGGGAGCGCTGTTCTCCCGTTTTCGCGCTGTCCTTTTATAAGGACCGCGTGCCCTAGCGCAAAAAAAAAAAAAAAAGAAAGAAAGAAAGAAAAAAATAAGTTCGCCGAACACGAAATTTCAATTTAAGTTCCTGTGCGCGGCGTGCCGCTCTCGGGAGAGCTCGCCCCGAAGAATCCCCCGGGTAAACGCGCGAAACAGACGCGCCCGATTACGATTCCCCGTGGACGACCTTGCGGTCCCGTAAAAGTGCATAATCGCGCACCTCGCATCTCCGCGTGGCAACATTTCCCTTGATCTCGAGCTCTCCGCGCGCGCGGTTACACGCGAAGAAGCTTTGTCTTCTCGAAGCCACACCCTGGCTTCGCGCACACCTCCGCGCCCTGCACACGTATACGGGCCGGTATAATAATTGTTCGCGCCCTTCCATCGAAAATGGGAGCCTTGTCCTTGCCGAGGCCGAGCAAGGCCGCGGCTTCATGGATGCGATACGTTCATCGCCGCGCGCCGCGCGCCCGTGGGAAGATCGCTTCGCGGAGATCTTCTCGCCGATGGACCCTCCGGCTCGCCTTCGCCGATCCTTTTCGCAGATCAGTTATATTACTACTATCACTATCCGCGCATGCCGTTCTAACTAAACGAGGCCTCGTAGTATATATAGAATCGAATGACCGTCCGGCGTATGTCGTCGCGATGATGGTACCAGTAAACTCGGCGCGTTGACCCTCGTCGAGTAACATCGTTTGACGAGACCGAGAGACGCTCCCTTTTTGATCTCGTTAAAGAGACTCGCTACCTTCGCCGAAGACGTAAAGAATGCGATAAGACGTATCAAAAAAAATTTTACAGGCCGGAGAACCCTCGTCTGTTCCGATATAAAAAATTGACCTCAGTGATAAATTACGCGGAATCGGAAGATGAGTCAAATCAAGAAGGGAAAAAAATAACTCGCACTACAGGGTAATACAAGGAAGTATGATTGTGCGGAAGAGCAGCCGCTTCTTGACGACTTCAGGAGATAGTGGAGTAAATTGAAATGAGTGTGGAAGTGAGTCAGCAAACGACTGCTTAGTTTAAAATCTGATTCAGCTTCTAATTCCATTCACTCGTCATCGTCATAACATTGCCATTTTGATAACGGCCGTGATAAAAAAAAGGCAGATCGAATTTTGAACCGAGTATGCAGTTATCTTTGTAGAAAAAAACCCTAAATAAATCCTGTCCGAAACGCAGTCTAAATTAAAAATTTGAGATAATTTCGATTGAAAACCGAGGCGCGCCATGAAATTTAATTCAATTAATAATACTGGAGACGCGCTAAAAAAAAAATATCTAAAAGAACTCGTTCGCGAAGAGATGCGAAAAAACGTAACATAGATTGCGGCGATCGCGACGTGTTGCGGCAATAAGATACGTACTACTTTGTGGTGCAACTTTTTTTTAGCATCGCTTGACGCTTCTTCGATCTTGTTAGCAACTTCGAATGGCCGTTCTCTTGTACGCTCGGCTGCTCGCGCGATATTCAGCAATTTTTACAGAAACTCTCATTCGACAGTGCGGCGTGTATCATTTGCGCTTTGCTATTAAATAGTTTTATTTGCTGTTAATCGACGAAAGAGAACCGTGTAAGAAATTTCCGCAACCCACGCGCCGTTGTGATATTATCGCCGAGTTTTAACACGGATTTATCGTTGCGTTTCGCGAATGTCGTACGCGAGACCGTTACACACTCTGCAAAGTATGACAACGTAAATTGCGGCGACAATCTCTATTCGCGGCATTTCCCAGAGCTTAGACGGAAATTCACGCGCGCTTGCTTAACGATCGGCTCGAAATCCAGTAGCGTTTCGCAAACCGCGGCGAAACGATGGGAATCGGCGAAGACGACGACGATGACTGTGACGACGGCGATTGGATTAGATCGCCGTGAATTGTTAAATCACGCGGGAACAACGACAATGGGGCATTGCGTATTTGTATTGCGTAACGCTTTCATCCGTAAACTCTACGGTGGCGAACCAGCCAATTTCCCGTAATCTGTCAACCGGCAAACAATCGCGCTCTCTCGTGTAATTGCCGGGATGATATTTTTTCGCTTGGCGAGATGCTAAGTGTAGCGTGTAGAATTATGTGACTTACCGATCAGCGTGGATTCAGCGGAGTTGAAGAGTTCTGCCGGTGACTGTAACATAAAAAAAAAAAATATTGTAGACATGTAAATTAATTAATAAAATTAATATAAAAAAAAGGTAAAAGTTTTTATTTATTAAAGATTTTATTTTAACAAATTTATGCTTACCTAAGAGTTGCTCCGCCGATGCAAGATGCCCGTCCCGGGCCTGCTCCTCCTCTCAGATGGGACGTGTCGAGTCCTCCTTCCGCGCACTGGAAACTCGCGAACACCCCGACCCGTGATTTTAATACCGCGGAAATTACTCAACGATCACTCGCGCGTTCCATGGTTCGGCACTCGCGATTAAAAGAAAGTCGCGTGTCGAAAAACTACGCCCGAATACTCAGCGGATCTCTCGGGACGACCGACGAACCGGCTGCGGTTCGTATATATTAATATCGGCGGTGACGACCTCGTTGACGACGGCGGATGCAACCGCGTCGATCTGTAACATAAAGAAATATCGAGTGGTTAATCGTGGTTATCTTGCCGGAAGGGTTTTTGTTAAACGGAAGTGTGAATTACTTTCGGTACGGAGACATGTGCTCGTTGCGCGGTGTGTAGTACGTGTGTACTTGCGCGACCGCTGGAGAAGGACAGAGCGAGAGTGCGAGTGGTGGGGGAATATACCTAGCGCACGGCACGTAGGCTCGCACTCGCTCACTCTGTCCGTCCCCCCGCCTCCCCCCGACCCTCCCGCGCCTATCTATTCGTTATTCTCGTACGATTTAATTGTAATATTTAATTTAGTATGTCCAGACAAAGACGGTACTTCCACCTCGATCTCGAAAATCGCGGAGACCGTCTTTGCCTGGAAATATGAATTAAATATTAAAATTAATCCAAATCTCAAAATCGTCGATTTGATAATCGACACATTAATTATTAAAATCAAACTTCTAAATCAGGCGACACACCAATTTTTTTTACTTAAGATAAATACGTATTCTACTTTGCCTAATAAGATTAAAGCTCGTTTATTAAATGTTGAGATATTTAAAACCTCTATTAAACGGTATAATGAGAGATTTCCATAAAAAGGATTATGTATAAAAGCGATGCGTGAGGTGGACCCCCATAATGATGTAACACGTCGGTCGGCGATGTCCAAACTCGACAGAAATTAAAACCAAGGACGTTCCACTTTCCACCCACTCGGAAACCATAGTGATTTGCTCGTATTATAATTTTTACGATTTTATCCGCGTCGTCAAAACGCGCGGAGTGAATCGCGCTGAGGCGCAAGGCGATATATAAATTCGAAATGCATGCAAAAAGTAAGGCTATCACGCGCGATATCGTCGTGGCTGAATTTCATGCGCGTTACCAAATATAGGAGCTACGCGGGGCTCGTTTTATTTAAGTATAACCGTATAAGGGATTCGTGCACGTAACATTTCAGTCACAGATGGTTCGTCCTTTACAAAAGCGTGCGTCATTTTTTTGTTAAACGCGTGCATTTCTGCCGGTCGAGATGCGGTTTGAATTTTCGAACGCGATCGGGTTCGATCATCGACCGTATTAAAAAAGAATAAAACGTTTCGAAGTACTGAAAGTTAAATTAACTTTTCGAGAAACTCGCGGAAAAGATCGAGCCAGCGTAGGGCGCATAAACTTAAGAGGCGATTCTACCTCGCCGAGATTGATACGGCGCGCTCTCGAGAGGTAGTTCCTGATCCCGGCCGCGATCTGATCAGCTGCTATTTAATCTCAGCATGCCTGCAATTGTCAGCTGCTTGTGCCTCCGTTGTTGGCACGGCCGCGCATACATAGAAACCGACTGGGCTATCGCGGGCGATTATTACAGGCTCCTAGGCAGGAAGAGGGTATCGAGGGCGGTACGTGTGCTCCTGTGGGGTAACAGCTTCTCTTGGCGAGCAACAATAAGAAGACCCATATTGAATAAACCCACGTCCACCGCAGATCGAACGAGGCGCGTGTATTCTGTTAAGCGGCGTACGGAGGACTCTGCGGGCGAGGCTCGGGCCGCCGGTATTGCTGGCACTGACAGCCAGGTGAGCCAGGCCGAGCAGAGGTGGTGGTACACGGCACGACCATCGGCTACACGCCGCTTTTAAATGTGTGAGTGCGGTTCTTAGTGCCGGTGGACCTCTTACACTCCGCTTACTTCGAGTCGGGCGTCAGTGACTTCGCGTCCGCTGATCCGATCGGATCCTCTCCAAAAAGCGCGCGTGTTCTTCCGCAGGCCAGAAGGCAGTCGTGCGAAATTAACTGGACCCTGATCGTCCGGAGAACGGCGTCGAACGTACGGGGAAAAATTAAAGTGCTTCTTTTTCTTATGGATATTTTTCTCTTTGCTCGCTCTTCGGGGTACGTGCCTTTTTCATAAAATTAAAAAAAAAAAAATCTCTCGCGATAAATATTTGAAAAGTAACTGAGTTATATATATTATACAGTTCGTGCGCGTTTGCTTTTTAATTTAATTCCGCTTCGTTTGTAAGCTCGCAGAAAACGAATGGCTGCGTAAAATTGCAAAATTAATACGCGACTGTTTTTTATCGCATGTCATCGTAGATCACAATTGCGCGGGCCGTTCCGATTAGCGATCGCTTCTGCAATTAAATGCGCGTAATGACGTTCGTCGAGGTAACGCACCTTCTCGCAGATCCGCAGAGCGTTTCCGCGATCGAACTTTACGGGCGGAGAGCACTTTGAACCATCGCCTACCCGTCTGTTTTCAGACCACCGCGATGCAGCGCGACCTGGGCCGACAAGGTGTTTGAAGGATATCCCCGCGGGATTTCTCTCTGCCTCTTTCTCTGGCCTTCGCCTCTCCTCGCGGGATACGGTAGGTCCTGTTCGTAAGCTACCAGGATGCAGACCCAGTTACCGAGGCGTCTGAAGACACCCCGCGGCCCGCACGGCTCGGCATAAAGCAATAAAAGCTCCCGCGCCACAAGATATATCTTGCGAGGCTCGCGTAAGAAACGGCGAAAGAAAGCCGACTGCACCGGTAAATCATAAACGCCACGGGGATCGAACCCCACGGGAGATAACTGCCTTCGCGTCAGGAGATAGAGAAAAAGGGAGAAAGAGCGAGAGAGCAGCAGCGACTCGGTTAACCGAGTGGGATTCATCGTTTGATCGCACGTCCGTCGAATCCATCCATCCTCGGATGCCTCGGCGGGGCTCGAAAACTAAGCAGCCCGGAAGAGGAGCCCGTTTGTCGTTTATCATCGCGAGCGGGAACATCCGGAAAAAGCACCTCGGCCGGAGAGACGATCTTCATCGTTCATTTCCCGCTGGCCGGCGTACAAACGTCGCTGGGACATCCCGATAGCTTCCCCGGAAAGATACGTCAATTCTAGCGCCTCGCGGGTGCATCGCCATCGTGACAGTCTAATTGTAAAAGCCGCCAAGAAGTAAGAGATTGAGGATACCGTGGTAATTTTGCCGTGGATCGACCGCGGAAAGAGATGGTCAGCCGCACGTGTGAAGAGTGTAATGCGAACGGTGTCAAATTCGCGGCAGAGGATCGACATCGATCGCCTTGACAAGTGTCGTCGACTAGAGATCGTCTCGATTTTTTTTTTCTTTTCGTAATCTTCGAATCTCACTACGTGCTGTTGCTCCGAGCAACAGTTTAATGTCTAGTGAACAAAGTTTTCACGTAATATTTATTTTGCAACGAGCCGAGATCAACGAGCCGGCTTTAACACACGATGAAAATCAATTTTACGCCGTTCGATAAGGGAAACAATCGATTTTATCGCGCAAGATAAAGATCTAAGCGTAACCGATTGTTTGCGTGCTCCGTATGCAATCGGATCTCGTTTTCTCCTTCGCGTGCGGGAAAATTTTTGCGTTAGAATCACGTTTACGAAGTGTTGAAAATAACTCAGCGCCGAGAGGGTTAATGTTGCTATCATTGCGCCGCGAGACGGAAAGTGACGGTCGCCGAGCGGCCGCGACGGAGTGACATAATTGAAGAAGAAAGTGCCAGCGCATCCGAGTCCGTTATTAAGCGGTAATGAGAGAGTGCCGAAGGGGAAACGAAGATGCCTTCGAAAGCAAGTGTCGTAGTCGCTCGACCACCACAGGGATTAAATGACCCTAAGCCCTCGAGGTTCTCAGCGTTGCCTTGAAGAGGACTCGTTCTGCTCGAATCAACCGCGTCGCGTCAGTTTCCTGATCCCTAGCTTTGTGGTCTCCGGCTTATTCGAACTGTGCGATCGCCTCTCGATGTTCTCTGCCGTTCGTGCGGTGACGCGGCTGCGAAACGTGTGAGATATCATGTCGTCGAACGGCGAATTCTCGACCATGTCCAGCGAGGAGATACCTTCGCTGCCGAAATCCCTGCCGAGCTCGAGGGAGGCCACCGCCGAGGGTGGTTCGGGATCCAGCGGCGCATACATGCCGCTACGAGAGTTCCTGGACCGATTTTCGTTACCAAGGGTCGTCAGACTCGAAGGCACCGGCGGCAGGCCGGTGCTCCTGTACAAACAGCAACAGCAATCTCTGAGAGTGACGGCGAGCCTGCTGATACACCGGTACCGGCACGACGTCAAGGTGGGACCGGAGATCGTCATCCCGGAGGGTTATCCAGGTGAGAGTTTTCCTTAAATCGTTCGATGCGGAACGACCATTGTGCTCGGTCGCGCCGAGAAAATTACGGTCGGTTCAGCCTCCGATGTTATTGCTCTTCGCGGAGAATTATTCCAGAAAACGGAATGTTTCGCAAGAACTATCACTTCTTGCGCGCACTTCGATACAATAAACAGTTAACGTTACAAAATAAAGATCCTTGGTTCGCGATTAATTAAAGTTACGTTACGATTTTTTTTTTTTTTCTTCCAAGAAAAATAACGCAGAAATCGAGATTTACTTTAAATATGATTTTTAAAAGCGTGAGAATTTTTTTCAGATATTCTTTCAACATTTTTTTATTATTTAATATTTTGGCCTTTGGTTATTTGAATTGGCACTGACGCAATCGCTTTTTTAATGGCCCGTGTCCTGTGTGCGATAGTCGGCGCGTAGAACGTAAATTATGCTCGGCAGAGCGAACGGTAACGGTTGTGGAGATAATCCGGCTGGAATCATCGGAACAGGTTACAGACTCCATCGAGTTCACGCTCGCGTTTGCGTTGGCAATCGCGTGGACGTGCGAGAAGCTGCAAGAAAAATGATAATGCTTTGACTGCTCTCTCTTTCTCTCTCTCTCATTCTTTCTTCTTCTCTTTTTCTTTCCTTTTCTCTTTTCTCTCTCCCTCGATGAAGACGGGGAAGCTCGTTCTCCGCCTCTTTATCCCTTTCTAGAAGAAGGAGAGCCTCTTCGTCATACGATTAATACTCCGACTCGTTCTTTTTCGTCTCAATCGTAAACCACTTTGTGGCGAAGTAAGTCGCGAAGCTCGCTGCACGGCGGAGGCCGCCGTTCTTCTGCGTGCGCGCTATCCACCGCGACTTATATTGGTTTCTGGCATCAGAAATGGAAATTACGAGGCAATAAAGCGTGGTAATGCGGACCTATTAGATCGAATGGACGGGAGGTAAAGTGGGGAATGTTTAAGCTCGATAGTGGCTCGACAGCTTCAAGAGAGAACCGTCAGCTAACGACGTCTGGCTTTTTCACGCCCGCGAGGAGCTATTCAATATATCGGCATTTTTCTTCAGCCCTTTCTCTCCACCTGCGTCGTACGCCTCTCTTCTGTTTCGTTTCCCTTCGGCACCACTTCCTCTTCCACCACCTCGTTCGCATCCTCGTCCTCATCCTCCTTCTGCGAGACGTGAAATTGGCGTCGCGCTCGACTCGCCACTAACTGGCCTCTAATAAACAGCACTTCGTATTTTAATGAAAATGTTGCTGGCGAGACGACGCATGGCGATTATGACTCAAACGTGTTAAGTGGCCGATGGCTGCAGACCCGAACGAGAGTTGCCATTTAATCCGCATTTCACCTCATGGTATTTTCTCAATGAAACGCAAAGCGATTACGTTCGCGCCGCCCGAATACCAGCCGCTTTCTGACGAATCGCGAAATCCATTACGGAAACACGTTCGAGTTTCAATTGACGTCAGAGCTGATGAAATTTCGTCGTGCAATTTCTTATTTTTTTTCTTTTTTTTTTCCCCTCCCGTTCGATAACGCTCCGGTCGAGTCACGCGAGAAACATGTCGCTGTCGAATGAATGATTTCCACGCGGAACGCGTCGATGATTCACGGGCGCGGGCGATTACGAACGGTCGAGCCGCCAGCTTTTCTAGCTTCGCCTAGATCAGCCTTGAAGCTACTTAGGATGACTTGACGGTGAATGACAACTCACCGTTACTTTTCCCTTTCGGTTTCACTACCTGGTTGTTCTTTTTGCGCTCTTCCCGCTCGAGCGCACGCTCACGTGTTTGAAATTAAAATTCGCAAGGTGGAGTGCGACGAAGTCGGTAAGCAGAGAACAGACGACGATAAAAGAAAGACGGTAACTTGGCGCGCTACCTGACGAAGTCGCGCGATCGTAATTACTTTCGGAGGCGAACGAGTCGCGCACGTTGCTCGGCGGAGGAAGTCGGGGGACACTTTAAATTGAGCGAAGCGAGCGCGTACGCGTAGTCCCCGTCGGCTGCGTCGTAAATTCGCACTCGGATCCGCGGGACTAGCCGCATGTACGATACTAACAGTAAATTGAGCCGGGGAAGACGTTACTCCACGCCCACGAATTCGCCACGTAGCGCCGCGACGTAAGTCTCACGCGCGAAGAGGCAGCCGGAGGTAGTGAAAAAGACGCGGCTCCGCCGATCAGATGTCTTTCGCGACGAATTAGTTCCGCGTTTTAAACGCTCGAACCACGCGCGCGGCGCAGAACCCTCGGCCCGTTCCTCGCGACGATAAAGAAGCGTCGCCGGACGTTTACTATTGACCGCCCCGGCGCAAAAAGCTGGACAGGATGGGCATGCAGATCAAATAACGGGCCGTTCGCGCGAGGCGAATGAGAAGTCACGCGGCGTTATCGTCCGTACGTTTTCCCTCGTTGGCGGATACGACGACGAGCGACTTTCCCCCCGGCCTACGACTGTCTCTCATTTCCCTCCATTCGCTTGCGCGGCGAAAACTGCGGAATTGCTTTTCCTTATGGCCGGCGGCTTCGTTTGCTCATCATTTTATGAACCATCGGACTAGAAAACGCGGGACTCTTTCCAACAAGCACGCTGCATGGGAAACTGAAAGCTCCTTAGCGCGCCGAAGCTGCGCGCGTTTCGAGTTACCTATCTAAATTCCGACCGACGTGCCGCGATAAATCTCGCCGCTTTACAGAACAAAACTGTTTCCTTCTTCGCTGCTCGCGCGCACTTCCCCGGGACATTTTTCCCTCCGTCGTCGCCGCGTGGAATTTCAACCGGCGCGGCACGATTCCGAGGCCGGAGTGACTTTCGTCATCCGGCTTAATCCCATTTATACGGCGGGGCACACGTGCGTGAAATGCGCAATCGCCGATCCCCTGCATCGCCGCGCGAAACCGCATTGCGATTTCGTCGGCGCGGCGTGACACAATTCGGCCGCCCGGCTTCCGTTCGCCCGACGCGAAAATCATTTGCGGAGTTAACGAGATCGCAGACCGGCTTTCGTCATACGCTTTCTTCTATCGTTAACGCACGATTTTCCGTACTGCCGTAATATAGTATCGCGAACGTAGCAGCTTTAACGAACGATCGTCCGTCCGAGTGTCCGCGAAATGAAATTCTCGTTGGAGGTATACGCAACTTGAACCCTCAACCGGGATAAAATTACTAGGGGAAGATTCAGACGCGCGCGCTCGATTCCACGGGCTGATAAGGACGATGGACGATATCGCACAAATCACCGGCCGCGGCTTAACTGCTATTCGCGCAAGCATCGCGACGGGAAAGGGCCGACGACTCTCCTCTACGCGGGCTCCAGTTTACAGTAATTTATTAGGCGTGTAAACTTGAAGAGAACGCATGACTCTCGCCGACATCCTCCTCTCTCTCGCGTGAGAGATACGGGTACTCTCTCATTCTGTTCCGTTCTTTTATTTTGTTCCCCTTTATTTTCGTTCTTTCTTTTCTTTCCTTTTTTTTTTTTTTTTTTTATTCCGTTCTTTTCTTCTCGGTGGCCGTTGCACCGATAACATTCCTACGATGAGGGATGATGGTGCCGGTAGCCCCTAAAGTTTTATGGAGTGGTTTACAAGATAATCGCGTACCCGCTCATTTGGCGCGAAGGAACCACCTTTCGACAATCGGTCGTTAGCCCGCGGCGAGCATTCGCGATGCACCGTTGCGATCCGGTCGCGTAAAAAAGGGAAGGTAAAACGATTTCGCGCTGCCGACGGAGGAAAGGCGGATCACCGTAAAAAGTTGAGCGCGAGTGACGGATAGCACGATGTGCGAAACGATCAGGCCTAGCGGGACATCGTCCTGTTCTCGCACGTTACACGCCGAGGCAAAAATTAGAGTTTACTGAACCCTTTGATTGCAAATGCAACACCATTCTGTCGTAAAATAAATATTTACGACACTTGTATTTTTTATTTTCCAAAGCGATAAGAAAAAAAAAAAATAAAAATAAAAAAATAATAAAAAAAATTCCACTGATTGCAAGTATGAAAAAGTATAAAAATCGGTCTCGCGCGGCCTCCCCCATACGGGAGATATTGGCGATCGCTTTCGCGAGTGTCGTGGTAGATCGGCGATTTCGCGCGAGAAGAGAAGGACTCTTCCCAGACGGAGAAGCGAAGAATGAATTGCGTGCAGTATCGCGATCGTGATTGCGGGCCGGGGAATCGTATAGATCGGCTTATCCGACGCGGCCGTACGGTTTTACTGCCAACTGTCCGACCCGGCGCAGATGTCTCAGACCTCTCTCTCTTTCCCTCTATACGTATACGTACATGCAGAGAGAAAGAGAAAGAGAGAAAGATGTGCACGTGCACCTATACGTACATAGATATGTATATATATCGTTATTTGCTCGCACAAACCTCTCGAACGAGGTCTTCCGACGAGGCAAGAATGTTGCGCGGGCCAGACGCGCCCTCGGCGATGACCGGCCTCCCTCGGTTTTAAATAACGGTCATTATGTGCCGGGGTATAACTCTCTGGGATATCGCGCGTCGACCGGCGTCGGCTGTGCGGAACCGATCCTACGACAAAGGAAAGACAGAAGCGAGGAAGGATTCAATCTATTCGGCCATCCGCGCGACCACAAGCCGGTTGTCTAATTTCTACAAAACGATAAAATCTAAAAGCGACCGGCCAATAAATCTCTCCTGGCTCCGCGTCCTCCTCGCGCTCTATCGCCGTGTTCTACGGTCTATTACCAATATCACCCGATTGGTACCGCTAATCCAACGCTACCGGCTCTTGCCGATATACCTTTCAGCCGCGATTTGTCACGACGACAAATTCTTCACCGCGCTTCTATTTTCGATCTCCCAGCTTTTTTCATTTTTTTTTTTTTTTATTATCGCGAAGAGATTGAAACGAATCGACGTTATTTAATAGACTGCAGCAGTATTTTATTACAATTTTAGAGTTAAAAATATTTTCCATTGTGGACAATTGGCTTTTAGCAAATATCTCATAAATATATATCGCTATTGATGGAGTACAGGCATGCACTCGGCCGTACCGCGGCGAGTATCATCGATAACATAGTCCGGGAACCATATACTATTGTCACGGTTCGATTCACGTTCGAGTAATATTATATCCCGAATGATTGGCCTCTCGCGGCGTAACGTGAATTATGCACAATAAAGATTCCAGCCGCGAGATGTAGGCTGTGGTCTCCCTTACTTAATGCCCCGGCTAAACACATATATCGCGTATCGCGATATCACAATATTTATCAGAAATGTCACGCCGATCGCCGGTGATCTCTCGCATCGAAGTACCGGCGATAATTTAGTGGAGATTTTTAGTGAAGGAAAATCTGTTATCTCTTTAACGCGCTGTCTCGATCGAAAAAGAATTTCTTCAAAAACTACATTCCGAAGCAAGCGAAAAATTTAAAGGATTTCCAGACGTGTTCGAACAAAAATATAACAGCTACGTCATACCGAGCCACGTGCACCGATAGCGAGGCATTACGTTCCGTCGAAAGGAAACTTTCCTTTCGTGCCGTAAAACAGGACAAGAATTAGGATGACTTGAAACGTGTCGCAATGCATTTAACGCAGCTTCTACGCGCGCACCTGAACGCGTGGGTCAACGTCCGGTTCCTTGCGTGCTACAATCCTTTCCAGATTCTTTGATCATCATCAAGGCGGCGTAATACGAGCACAAACGAGACGTTTCGAAATTCTATTTTAACTCAATTGTTACTGAATTAACTTTGTAAGTTACTTTAAAAAATATATAATTTTTTAGAGAAAAAAAAAAAAACGTTTTATACATTTAAATGATTTACTTTTTTAATTTTTTTTCTTTTTTTTTTTTTCGTGGTAAACATCAAGCTTGAGTGTAATAATCCCACCGACGAGATGTTAGATCTCTGATATAATCTAAGATTCCGGAAACGTGGTATCTCTACACGAGTCTATCCCAAGCAACGCCCGATTAAATTCTGACACGTGC